>NC_089843.1:161364516-161592016 GCF_035609145.1 Eleutherodactylus coqui | reverse complement strand
CTGCAATATTAATGGCCGTCAATAGTTAAAGTTGGCCTACTCCTTTACCAAATTCCTTTGCATGTATAATGCACTACATAATAGTTTGCGGACGTCCCCCCACTACACGGATAAATAAAAACATTTGTTGCAGTTATGTACTTCATGTGGGAACCTAATGTCTCTCCAATGGGTATAACTAATCCGCTGTGACTACTTTAGCATCATCTGAACTTCAGCTTGTTTCATTTATCTTGCGCTGGTCCAGAGTTATACTCCGTAGTGTAGTCAACCTTTAAAAACTTAGCTGAACTCTAATACTACTGTTGTTTTGGATAGAAATAGATTCCGAGAGAACAAGTTTTCTGATTACTGTATATCCTTGTCCCCAGAGGCCTAACTTGAAGCTCCTGGGCCCCGATGCAAAACTTGTAACAGGGCCCCCAACTATAATGCTTTACTCATAGTACTGGGTTCCCTACATGGAGAAGAGAGGCCTTATGGGCCCCCGAAGGCTCCTGGGCCCAAGTGCAACCGCATCCTCTGCATCCTCTATAGTAACGGCCCTGCTTGGTCATTTTAATTCTAGGAAGTGTAGACAATGGGACATTTGTAAAAGTGTCCAACTTATTTTATGAATTATATTTATCCGGTATTAAAAGAAAAACCTTATTTTTAAAAATGATTACCGGCAAATCTAAGCATTATAAAGTGTATAAACATTATATTAAACACACAATGAATGAGGCAGCCCAATAACTCCAACGGATATATTTGCTTTTGGCGACACATTTCCGTGTTAGTTCATCATGCATTCATGATGTTTAATTTCTTTGAGTCAACAATAGCATATTTTCTAGAAGTCTGCTTTCGCCTTTCTTTTTCATCTTCCTACTGTTATAGGGAGCAGGATTTGAATGTTCTCATCACATGCTGAGCTTGTGACCAAAGCATATTGAATAAGTAACTATGGTTTCTTGTAAAGTTGTGAGTTACCAAGCAAACCATGAAATGTGTGCTCCTCGCTATTCAGTGTTACACAGAGAGCCCCTTACAGTATATGACCTCGTCTTTTGTGCAATGTAATACCACAATCTTCACGATACGTTTTGTGTATATTGGCTTTGATAGCATTTACTACCATGGCTAGATTAGTAGTTTTGTATTAAAGGGAACCTCTCATGTACTTTTGTTCTGTCCTCATTGAGACAGAATGAGATAAGTTGCTTCCTGTCACATGGGGAGCCACTAGCCACGCCTACTCTCTGTGATTGGCAGTTTTCTAGCTATTGGCGTATGTTCATATGGGGCATGTTTGCTGTGGATTTTCTACACTTTAAAAATCAGCAAATCCGCCTCAAATCTGTGTCAGAATCTACATCATTTGATACAGATTTTGGTGCGGATCCACAGTAGATTTCACCCCTTCAACTGAAGGCGTGAAAACTGTTGCATTTCGCACCCAAATCCATATGAAGATCTGCACCAAATGGTATTGATATGCATAATTTTGTTAATTCGCTATGGATTTTTTATACTCTGGAAAATCCGCAGCAAATCTGCCATGTGTCAATATACTGTTTATGGTGATCTGTATAGAAAAAGTATAGAAAATTGAGGTTGTACGGAAAGAAGGAATGAAAGAGTGGGCAATTTAAGTCTACAATAAACTTAAAAAGCTATGTCCCAGAATTGGCTTTCAGCATCTATCTAGATGCTAAAACTCTGATTTGTGGGGATCTCACCACTGAAACCCCCACCAGTGAGCAGGGGGGTGAATAGAGCAGCAACCGAGCATGCGACTGCCAGAAATGTCAAGTACTTGTCAATGAGGGGGACATGGGATTACTGTTCTCGGGATTGATGAAGTCTCAGTGGTGACCACCATAGATCAGAGTTTCATCACTTATGCACCTGGATAGCTGATAAAAGTCGTTTCTGGTACAACCCCTTTAAAAGCTTCAGTAATGCCCCATTTAGACAGAATGACTTATCGGTCAGAAAACCGTTCAAACAAGTGAAACTAAATGATAATCGTTCAGTTTAAACACAAGCAAACGACTGAACAACAACAAGAATCATGAGGTTCTCACTTGTACAGTTTCAGCCGGCAGAAGAACCAGCGCCGGGTCAGACACTTCTCGTGCAGTTTAAGCCCCGATCGTTTAGTGTTTCACATAGGATTGTGAAACGCTGAACAATTAGTGCACAAGAGCTTCATGGATCTCATCGAGAATGGTGCAGTGTTAGGAGGCTGCATGAGCTCATCCGCTCGGGCAAACAGGAATCGTGAGATTCTCAGCCCGTGTAAAAGGGCCTTTAGGTCAACCATGTGAACAGAGTGACAATATCTATTATGACTTTCATCGGCTTCTGAAACTAAGTGAGAATAGTTCACAGTTTGTCCCGATAAGGATACTGTGTCAATAATCTTAATAACATAAAAGAAAAACCTGGCACCTTACAATCAAGTAATAGGATTATCGCTAATCTTGAGAGCCATTACGTTCTACTTTTTTTTTCTCCTTTTAACCTCACCTGAGAAAAATTTAAGAGCCAAATAGAGTTTTGATTTACAAATGTTAACCAGTTGAGTTCCAGGACTTTTTGGCCTTGATGGCAAGACAAAGCTTAGCCATATTTAGTATGTATTACTTTGACCACTATAGCTCTTTATAGCTATAGCTCTTTAAAAATTCTGTTTTTACACTTTCATTATTGATCATGCATTTTTTAACCAAGGTGATGAATATTTTGCCCCAGGATCAATTTTGTCGAAAAACTCAGCTATACTGTTAGACTTTTGTTGACTCAATATTTTGGGGTTTACTTTTAGTAAATGTGTCAGAAGATATTCCATGCAAAATGTATCCATAGACTCTTAATGGAGCTAGCAGATGAGAAAGAGTTTGTTTTTAGCATCTGTGTACCCCGTTTCCCCCAAAATAAGACTTACCTCAAAAATAAGCCCTACCCCGATTTTTAGGGAGGCTTGAAATATAAGTCCTACCCCGAAAACAATCCCTAGCTATATAACATTAAAAAAAGCAATACATTAGCTAGCCACCTCAGTCCAGGTGATCCCGCTCTGCTCTGGAGCACCTGCACGCTTGCTGGAGTCTTTGGCCACCCACAGAAGATTGCTTCCTGGTGACGGAATTCATAAATCCCGCCTCCTGATGGCTGTGATTGGTTCTCGAGTGCTGCCCAGCCAATCAATACAGCTCTCGATGAACCAATGTGATGGCCGTGATTGGTTCACCAAGCTCTGCATTCATTGGCTGAGCAGCGTTCAAGAACAATCGCAGCCATCGCTTGCAGGAGGCGAGATTTATGAATCTCATAACCAGAAAGCGATCTTCTGTGGGCGGCCGAGGACTGCAGCAAGTGCACTGGAGTTCTGGAAAGCAGCAGGAGGGCCCGGAACCAAGCCTGCTAGGTAAGTATAATAAGGTATCCCCTGAAAATAAGACCTAGTGCATCTTTTGGGGCAAAAACTTATATAAGACAGGGTACATATACATTTATTTTTTTAACTGTATAGGAAATCGAAGTCCACTACACTTTATTATGTAGTGGATTACCACGAAGAGACGTATGCTGCACAATATACTTTTTTAGAATAGTGGGCGATGCATGCCACTGTATGGTAAATGCCAGGTCTTTATGTTCACTGTGTACTCTGGGAGATTATGCCACCATACATGCCAAATGTATCGTGCTTGTAGATGGAATGATTATCATTCAAGTGAGTAAAAGTGAACGATAATCATTCAGTCTAAATGCAAGCCAATGAGCAAATGACAAAAGATAATCGTTTGCTTTTTGTTCGTTACTCGTTTTACGCAGGCATAAAATATCATCGTTGGTTCCGTTCACTTATCGTTTGGTTTCTCATTCCCCTATACAGTGAATGTGAAAGACTGAACAATTTCTCGTTTGAACAAGCCAACAATCTATCTACTTATAGAAACCGATTGCATGAGCAAACAAGTTAAAGGGGTTGTCCCGCGCCGAAACGGGTTTTTTTTTTTTTCAACCCCCCCCCCCTGTTCGCCGCGAGACAACCCCGATGCAGGGGTTAAAAAAGAACACCAGAGAGCGCTTACCTGAATCCCCGCGCTCCGGTGACTTCTTACTTACCTGATGAAGATGGCCGCGGGGATCTTCTCACTCGGTGGACCGCAGGGCTTCTGTGTGGTCCATTGCCGATTCCAGCCTCCTGATTGGCTGGAATCGGCACGTGACGGGGCGGAGCTACACGGAGCCGGCATCCAGCACGAGCAGCCCCATTGAAAAAAGAAGAAGACCGGGACTGCGCAAGCGCGGCTAATTTGGCCATTAGACGGCGAAAATTAGTCGGCTCCATGGAAACGAGGACGCTAGCAACGGAGCAGGTAAGTAAAAAACTTTTTATAACTTCTGTATGGCTCATAATTAATGTACATTACAAAGTGCATTAATATGGCCATACAGAAGTGTATAGACCCACTTGCTGCCGCGGGACAACCCCTTTAACTGACGTCTTTCGCCCGTTCTAACGATAAATCGGGCCGTCTAAAAGGGACCTAAAAGGAAAATATTATATCAGAACTGTAGATTGATAACGACTTTTTGTCTTCCTGCAAGGGTTCTGTAGGACTACTCATTACTGGTGGTTTAGTTGCTTGCAGTCTATACTAATCCTACCCTTGGTACAATAGAAACCGGTTCTTCCTGTATTAACGACCTGCTGGGTTTGTGTCTATACTCAGCTTCTAATCTGAGTATTAAGTAGTGAAATTAAGGATGGGGAGGGACTGAGCAGGAGCTTGAGTCTCTAATGAGATGGATAGATTTAAAACTATCTTAGACTCCCTCTAGAATTGACGCTATATAGATCGCCGCAACATTATTACTGTGAGCCAGTTTGTAGAGTGCAAGATGCTGAATATAGTTTATAGTGCTGTGGAAACTTTTGAGATTAAACACTGACCATCCCCGCTGCGGCTCCCATTCTTAGTATAAATTTTAACTAGATTTGGTGTTTTTATGCCAGATTTCAAGCCTGACGGATTGTTGCTATGCTCACTTTTACCATATGCAGAGAATTGTGCCTGGTTACTATGAATCCTGGGATCTCTACACATGAATCAGTTTCTAATTATGTGATATTTCAGCTGATCGATGGTTACCCAGAGACAAAATTTCTCCAGCAGGTTATTGGCTTAGATTGGCACAGGCTTCCTAAACTTAGATAGATGCTGAGTTCCGCCATTGTTTGCATGTGCCTGATGATATTGGCTCCTTTAAAAAAAAATAGGTAAAAGTTGCGGTAATGTGCATTCAACCAGGTTGACTATTTGATTTGATGTTGTATTTTATGTGTGTTTTGTATGCTTGACAAAGTTCTTTGCAGCCGAAACATTGCATGTTATGGAAAGTATAGGAGACTTTTAGATTTTTGCATCTGCCCCATGCACTTTTTTTGCTATTTAGGTTCTGTGGATTTTGGATTCTATTGACTTTGCAGCTCTGTTACAGAAATGGCCGGTTGTGCTGCTGATAAATTCATGTTTTTGTTGTGCGGTATTATTCTTGGCATCGGTCATACCGGAATGATTGACAGAATCTGGACGGAGGCTTCTAAAACTTATGTGAACTGAGAATTATTATTATATACAATTGCAGTTTTGATTTTGTGATATGGCAGTTATTGGTATACCAGATACTATCGTGTACAACTGAAACAAGTAGCAGATCTTTAACAATGTAACATAGTATGTAAGGCCGAAAAAAGACATAGTCAGCCTTTTACCCCCCATATGTTCGTTCCACAGTACATTATGGCCTATTAAACTGGTCATATACAGCACATAAATACAGTATTGTGTATTAGAAAATTAGAGCAGATATATCCTATAACGTAAAACCTTTAATATCCCAATAATAGTCTATGGGGGATAGAATGATAGAAGACTTTTGAAACCCAGCGCCAAATGTTGTTCTCATGGACTCTACATATTTTTACTCTGAGCATCACCAAGAGACCATTGGATGTTCCAATAGATGTTTCACACGAACACTTGTTCAGCTGGATAACACCAGTTCAGTAGAAGATACAGCAGACTTCATAATAGAATCCTCATCAAGTTTTAGCATATTTTTTAATACCTATTCCAGGGAAGTTGGCTTTACCTATTCCAGTGAAATAATATTCCCACCAAAGAAAGCTATGGCGTATCACAAAGATGCTGAGAAGGAACGGGCCACAGCGTTGGCTGCACTCCTTCATAGTTTTATCCTTCACAGCGGGGCACCTAGACTTCCGCTGTGCGGGGAATTGCTCAACAGCTCCGTTCAAGTGAACCCATCAGAAAGTGAGGGCATATCCTGGCAATATGCAATCACTTGCTGTGGTTAGAATAACCCTAGATATCGCTAAATTAAACTAAGAAATGATGGCATTCCATCGAGGTAATTATGCCTAGATTAGTAATAATAATGTGTGAAGCAATACTTCAATCTATTTGAATGGACCATTCAGTTCCATGTGTATTATGCATATCCTGTGAAGATTACCGTGCTCCACATTGACTATACAATAGAAGTACAAAAAGAAAAGTAATGATTTTGTAAAATATTGTCAAATTTTTTTTTTAACGTAGTAGCGTTTTGTTACAAGTTTATTGATTTTTGAAACATTGGTCTCCGTAAGGCCAGATTCACAAAAGCGTAAGCGTATTTGTGTGCATTTTTGTGGTACATTCTTGCGGAATGGGTACTGTGTATTTGTGCATGCATTGGCATATTTTCGTTCCAAAAATTTTTATAAAATTTTCAACTTACAAAATAATATAACATCCATAAAAGAAATTGGGAAAAAAGGGGGATGGGACTAGGGAATTGTGCGCATTACTTATTATAGTTTTTATTATAGTAAAGTGGTATGACAAAGCAAGACAAACTTCCTAGAGAACCTCACCATTAATAAGTAAACAAACCAGCACCACCAGACGTAGACACGGACCAGGGAGGACCACACTCGGGCCTTCGCCCCCTTCTTTCCTGGTCTTCCCCCTTATGTTCTTTCCCGAGTCCGAGCCTACTCCTCTACTGCACCATCTTCCATCCACCCCCTCTCCTGCTCAAGGGGAGCCCGACTCCAGCCACCTCCCAAGCCCATCTGAGGACCTGAAAGCCACCCAGGCCTGCCATGTACAATAGTGTTTTTCCCAAGTCTCTGGCTCCTCTGCATTGGCATATTTTAATGTAGTTTTTGTGAGTGCAAGTCGTGCGCAATTGCGCGTGCAAAAAAACACATACCAATGCTCTCAACGATTGAAATGGCCAATAGTTCCAGGAGTTCAAAATGTTCTTTCCCTGTGCCTATGTGCAGGAAAATAGAGCATGCTGCATATTATTATTATTTTATTTTTTTTTTGGGGGGGGGGGGGGGGGCCGAATTGCACACGCCAAATACTCACATATGAACAAACCCATTGCAATAAATGGGTTCTATTTTCTGCATATTGCATGCGCTAATTTTTCTTGCAAAAATACGGGTTTGTGAATCCGGCCTTAATGTGATCTTATTGTGTGAGTCACGTGAAAGTCTGTTCCTACTTCCATGATTTACCCACTTTTTATATTTTTAAATTGATGCAGGTAGTAAGTGTTGGAAGTAGATGATAAGAGGAAGAAGCCACAATAAATTCTCATTTACACCTAGCAATTTTTCAAACCAGAGACATACAATCAGGACAATCTTGCCTTCCATGGTAGTTTATCACATATGGGCTACACAGTAGACATTCAACACTGCCACCTGCCTGTTGTCTGTAATCAACTTACATTCTATTCTATAAGCCGTCTGCAACAGCACGTCCCTTCCTAACAAGTCGTTAATAGTAAAGTAAGATATGCAGATACTTCGATGGAAGAATGCCAACCGTGTAAAAAGACTTTAGTAAAATTTATGGGAATCATATTGTTTTTAATGTAGTCGTATTGGTTCATTAAACTAGCATTATGTATATCAAACATGTTGTACGTATCAAAGAGTGGAAGTTTAACTTCTTTTTTTTATTTAATTCTTTTCTAGACGTGTTTGCAGGGCAGCCTTGTGGATGGCCGCGGAGCAGGCCCGATGGAAGAGGAAAGAAGCCACCATGATGAGGGCAGTAGATTGAGTCAACTCCTAATACAACCATCACCTGCTTGCCAAAACAATCCAGCAAAGCTACAAAATGGGAGCCTGCCAACTGAAACAACCCAACCCCAAGTCAATGGAGACAGCAGTTTACAGACAAAAGACAGCTATGACATCACACACATGAAAGGAAACCAGGACTGCTCTGACCTCATAGAAAACAGAGTATATCCAAATTTACATAATGGTGCAATAAAGCGCACACTTAGTGAACCTTTGCTGTCAGAGTATCTTCAGCAGAAAAAGGTCAGAACAGTTGGTGAGGTCAATGGAGAAAATGAGAGTGAAACCAATGGACAACATGTCCAAGCAGGTGTTTCTGATTTGTGTAGCAAAGACAAAACTGTGAGAACGGAAGAAGCAGAAAATCCAAATGTTCAGGTTACCGATGAGCAGAACAAAGACCTTAATTCCCACAACAACGACAATGTGTTGTGTCAGAAAGATGAGACAATTCCATTGTCTAATGGTGCTACTGTTTTTGCCTCTTCCTTGAAGTTGACGCATAGTGAATTACTGGAGAAAACGAGTTCTCAATATTTCCCTGAAAAGGTTTCCCTTGCGGTGGAGAATAACACACCTCACACGGTTGCCATTAACACTCTAAATGATGCTAGCAATGATGTGTCTCCCCAGACAAATCATTCACCACATACCTCAGGGCAGATTACTTCCCAACTATCCTTGAACTCGGTGCTGTCTCAAGGGCCAGGTGCTATGGCTGATGAGGCCCCCAATGATGACAACTGCAGCGAACCAGCTGTGAAACCAGGAAGCTATTTACTTCCCCTACAAGAACAGAAACCACTTCCACAAGAAGCGCCCAACTATAACCCCCAGAATATAAATGAAAGAAACTGTGATGGACGGGAGACTGGGCAGCCAACTTGCTCAGAACAAGTTGCTGTTCCTGCAAATCCATTGTTCCATGGCCTCAATAACCGACCTAATGACAGCTTTTCTGAGACTTTCAACAAAGATCATTTTACTTTAATGCAGTTGAATAAGTTACTGTATGCCCAGGAAACTGACAGCTACAGACCTGCCCCAAACCTATGTAGTGATAATTTCTTACACTCACAAAATAATGAATCATGTCAGTCATTTGATCCAAGAATCATTTCTCAGCCGGCTTTTTTGCAGTCTCAGAACAGTAAGACATTACCTACTGCCAGGCTGCCTTCTCTACACTGTTCAGCAGGAGCAGATCCACCCCAAGAACACAACGGGCAGACAAATTGTGCAGTTGACTATTCAGGAAAAATAAGAGAGCATAATTCACAAAAAGGGAAAGATCATTGCAATGGGACAGAAAGAGAGGACATGGATATGATGGAGCAAAGAAGACCCTTTCTTAAGTCAAGCTTCAGAGATTTTCGACGAAATCATTGTCTGAAGGAGGAACCTTCGCAGTCAGCCGAGGACTTGTTAAAATTACTTATGCTTTCTCAGTCACAAAATCAAAAGAAGCTTAAGCAATATACAAGAAAACAGGGTAGCTCGAATCGGGGACATGCTAGTCAGGACGGAACTGTATCGCCACTTGAACCTCATGGCCAGCAGTTGAATTTTCAAAAGCACTTATCCCAAGGATTGGGCACAGACACACAACTGCAACCCTACCAACTGAAAAGTAGTGCTAACCTTTTCCAGCTGCCTCGTTCAGAGCAGCAAACTGAGCAAACATTTGACCAAGCTTTAAAACGGCACTTAAACCTACAAACATCTGAATTTCAACAGTCAGTACACCAACAAGTTATGCACTCAAAACAGGCGGAGAATTCACAGTATCACCCAAATCCACATTTTCAGCAGAAGCAGAACCAAGATTATAACATGGTCAAAGACCAGTTAACACACTTTCACCCTCAATCGATCTACGGTAACACACCACATAGGGCAAGTCCACAGAATCACTTAAAACTGGAGGAAAGTTCACAAGCAGTTGGTCAATACCAGAATATGCATCAGTACCATCTCTCTGCTCAAGATGTCGAGAGGCAGCTGGGACATAGCTCAAACAGCGCAAATTTTAATTTTAATCAAGGCCAGTCGGGTTCACATAGAAAGGATCAGTATATATCAGAAAATCTGGAAGCCGGTAAAGAGCATGTACAAGTTAAAGCAGAGGCTACTGAACAGTACTATCAAACTAACAGACCCCAGCTGCAAAGCCAGCTTGGTTACCAAGAGCAGAAAATCAATAGCAATCTCCCCATTTTGAACCCCAACCGCACGATACAGAACCAGGATAGGTCAACCCCGCAAAATACCATAAACCAAAATAGATACTTGCCACAAAGCAATTCTGCTGCTCAGTCTCTGAAAGATCAAACAGGATATCATCCACAGTTTGCAAATCAGATGAATTGTATTCCAAAGCATGCTGCTCTAAGACATCATTTACTTCAACGTAGGGAGCAAACCAAACATGAAGGTTCCTCCGCACGCAGATCTGTCAAATTGGAGAACAGCTCTCAGTCTCTCTGCATGCGGACACCCAATGAAAGTAAAATAGGGAAAAAAATAATCAAACCAGAGATTCAGCATTTTGGTCCAGAACACCTACAACAAAGGAGTATTCTTGAAACAATGGAACAACAAATGAAACAGTATCCTAGTAAATCATTGTTTCACCATCATGTGTCTACCATTAAATCACCCAAGCATGTGAAGGTGGAGTCTTCAGGTCCCGTTACCATTCTAAGTACACACACTAACTCTTCAACACTAGACCAACAGATTGTCCATCCACAAGAAAGAACCCCAACGAAAAGAGCAGCGGGATCTGCTCTGAGTAATTTTTTAGAATCTCCTTCAAAACTTCTAAGCACCCCTATCAAAAACCTATTGGATACGCCTGTGAAAACTCAGTATGATTTTCCATCATGCAGTTGTGTAGGTAAGTGATTTTGCATGCCACTAAATAAAGGAAGATCTGCTACAGATGTGTCCCCCTATACTTTTTCTTGAATCTCTTAAAGTTGTACAATTTATCATACCAATTCAAAACAATCTTGTGCCACCCAGTAGAAAAAATGTATATGTTAAACATATACATTTTTAACATGTGAGTCTATGGGTGATTGGTGGCCTTCTGATGGCATTCATCTGAGGTCTACATTTTTTTTATATGTTTAACATCGTGCCATACATCTTAGGATATGTCAGGTTTAGAGAAAAGTTGAGGAAGGACACATCTGTAGCTCTTTTACCAATAGAATTAGACTTTGCAATAAGAGTGAGCTGTTCAGCTGCATAGTAGTAGAATCATGGCCATTAGTTAATTTCTACATCAGCAACTCTAAAGTGCCATGAAAGCTTTTTAAGTGTTTGTGGTGCATATTACATATATCTTTATGAAGGACCTTTCAGAAGGGACGTAATTGGTCTGCACGGACATTTCTGCATCACAATGGTGTTCTTATAGGGCTTGAACTCGGCACCTGTTAAAATCTGCACATCTTAACTTCAAAACCGCAAGATTAAATTCTGCAGTGTAAAAGTTTTCTTCTGCAGAATGAAAGATGTCTTGCGGAATTGTTGTTGCGTATTTCTAACATATAGCAGATGTAATTTACTCACCTATCCAGACGCGGCGTGGGTGTTATCTGTCATGGCCGGATCTTCTTTCTTCTGCACGACAGATGCACTCGGCATACCACGTGCCTGCGCCTTGCCTTTTTTCTTTTTTAATTTCTGATTTCCCGCGGATCTGCGGTATGTGCGCAGTGTCGGCTGTGGGCATGTCGCGGACCGGATGGCTTTCATTGACTACAATGGAAGCTGTCCCTGCGGGATTTGCAGACGAATGGAGCATGCTGCTTTTTTTTCCCGGCATGCAATCTGCACCCAGGGGAAAAAATGACATCCACAGGTATTTAAATACCAGCGGATGCCCAATGATGGTCATACTGAACTCCTGATCATCGGCGCGGGTGATCCATGCAGATTCCGTAATTTAATTATGCCCGTGGACATGAGGCCTTTAAGTCTACATACAAAAGCTAAAAATTCTTTAAAACACATTCCGCAGTTGAAAACGCAACAAAATCTGCACAAATTGACAAAATCCGCATATGCACTCTGTCCTGCAGACAATTCCATCCTGTGTGAAAAGTCCCGAACAGAAAAGCAGAACCATTCCCTTTACAAGTGGGAGGTTTCCCACAATAAATCTGAAAAAGTGCATTGAAGTCAAATTGCTCACAATAAACATCTGAAAACGTCACAGGAACTGTTTATGGCGGTCTGTTTTTTGCTTATGGAGTAACAGTTCTTGCAAAATATCCAATGATTGCAGATAAACTCTGGAAAGAAAGCCATGGACATTTTGATTTTTCCAGAGCTTCTCACTTTACTATGGATTGCTTTGCTTTCAAGGGGAGCAATTTTGATAATAGCAATATGTTAGGCTATGTCTACACTGCCTTCGGAGGTTCCGTTTAGAGTTTCTGTTGGCAGTTCTGTCGCGTTTACGGGCAAGAAGATGTTCTGCATGCAGTGCATTTCTGGCCCTCAAAATGACAGAAAACATGTTGGAACTCCAAAGAACCCCATTGTATGACACATCCAGTACAGAGTTGTAGATTTCATTATGAATGGAAGCCACGATGCATATGTGAAGAGTGCCTAAGGAATTGGCCAACTTTCATATATACTGACTTATATGTGCAGGTTTAATTTTAATTTACATTAAGGAAAACATGAAGAAAATAATTTGTAAAAATATTTTTCTCTATACAGATCAAATCATAGAGAAAGATGAAGGACCTTACTACACACATCTTGGTGCTGGACCGAATGTGGCAGCTATTAGAGAGATGATGGAGGAGAGGTAATTTCTTCATCTTAATAAACAAATACTATACTAATAGGTTTTAACATTTTTTATTGTCTTCCACAGAAATATAACGGGATTTTTTTTATACTATAAAACAACTTGATTTTTGTATTTACTTGATACTCCATGATTGCATGTTTTATAAAACAAATGCCGTCTTCCCTTCAACTTCATTTGCCCAACTGGTCGTCCGGCCCATACATTCCCTCCTGTCCCTCTACCCATATATACTGCAGTATAGAATGTACTTTCCATTGTAAGACTCCATACCTCTAATCAGTGAATTCTATGCCAAAAGGTTGAGTATGTTAAGATTAAGAACAAAAATTTTAAAAAACACTCCAATCGTGACCTGCAAAAAAGTTTTTTTTAAATGCTGACTGCTATGGCTGATGATTTTGAAAAGTAGTATGCTCAATGGAAGCAAATAAATATTTCATGTAGGTGCCTGGGATTTACATCAGATGATATGGTAATAAAGGCACACAACAACAAAGTAGTAGTAGTAGTACAAGGACTAAGATACACAGAAAGTCCTTCAAAGCATTGTCAGACTTGGGTCACTTTCACACGTCCGGGAAAACCATGCGAGATTTGTGCTATACGAGATGCACAAAACTCACACGAAGATCAACCCAATTCTTTTGAATGGGGTCATATACATGAGTGGCATGTCCTATCTTTGGACATTCCCTCGGAACACCTTGCTCATTGGTTTCAATGGGGCTGGAAAACGCATCATATGGCGATGCAACGTTTTCCATCGAAAACAATGGGACATGCTTGCCGATCCTCTAGCGTGGCTGAAAGCAAACATAATCTCACCAAACTAACTTCACACAAACAATTGTACATTGCATGTCATTATTGAGCACATTGAATAAACATCCACAGTGCAGGGAGAGAACGTAAGTGAACTCTTGAATTTATAGGGGTTTTACCAGAATAACAAGTTATCCCCTATCCACAGGACAGGGAATTATAACCTGCTGAGACCTCCGCCAATCTTGAGAACGGGACTCCCAGGTACCTTTCTACTGTCACTGTGGGAGTTTGCAGCACCTGTGTGGGGATTTCAATCACTCCCCTTGAAATGAATGGAGCGCTGACTACACATGCTCGGCCAGCGCTCCATTCAGAGTGATGTCACTGCTGGAGAAGGAGCAACCCCCGCAGTGATAGGGGAATGGGACACGGGAATCACCTTCTTGAGATTGGTGGGGTTCTCAGCAGTGAGACCATCAACAACCAGTAAGTTATTCCCTATCCTGTGGATAGAAGATAATATATTATATATATTATATTATAATTTGTTATTCTGGTAAAACCCCTTTAAAAACCCGTAACGCAAACTTAAGCAGCAGTCACCTCAACCAAAAGTTTCTTATAGCTACAAATATGATTTTCACAATGTTGAGGAGGAATTTTGGACTGTCATACCCTGCAAATGTATTTCAATCCATCAACATTTCTGGGATGCTATGCATGCGCAGCCCTCTTTTTTGTTAATGCCACAACACCTTGATTGGGTGAAGGTCTAACTTGGCCATTCCAAAACAAAAGTCTTTTTCACCCATTGATTTACTTGTGTGCTTTGGGTCATTGTATGGTGCATCACCCAACTTCTCTTCAGCTTGAGGTCAGAAACTGCTGACCTTTATAGTCTCCTGTAAAATGTTTTGATAAACCTTAGAATTCATTGTTCTCTCAATGATCTGTAGTGCCTCAGATTGGGCAAGGCGCCCAATTCGAGGCATCACGGTTACCCCAAACCATGATACTGCATCTACCATGCTTCATGGTTGTAATGAGGATTTAGTGGTGGTGTGCAATGTTTTTTTTCTCCAAACATAGCATTTTGCATTTCTGCTAAAGCATTTAACTTTTTTTCTCATCTGTCCATAGAACATCTTTGCAAAAGAATTATGGAACATCTAGGTGGTTTCAAGCAAAATTGAGACAGGCCACAATGGTTTTTTTGGACAATAGTGACCTCCTATGTGGTGTTCTTCCAGAAACCTCATTCCTATTCAGCGTTTTTCTAATGATGGATACATGAACATAGGTTTTTGCAGTTTATAAAGTCTTCTGTAGGCCTTGTGTTCTTCCTTGTGGATTCTCATCTCTCTCAGGATTGCCTTTGTGCTCTTGGAGCGATCTTAACTGCACACCCACTCCTAAATAGAGCAGCAACAGTCCTGAATTTTTTCCAATTTTAGATAATTTGCTGTACACTAAGGTCTTTAACAACGCTTTTAAAGCTTTTCCCAGCTTCATGCCACTCTCTAATGTCTTCCAAGGTCTTTTGAAAGTTGTTTTCTTCGAGGCATTGTCCACACTAACAAACCTTTATTGAGCAGAACAGATTTGTCAGTAACTAGGCTTTGTGCGCCTTAATTAAATGGACAAAGCACCCATGATACCCACACTTCCAATCTCATCATCTCCTTAATTGAAATACCTTTTGTCAATTAGATTTTGGAAAAGTCATTAACACAGTGGTTCACTGACTTTTTCTCCTTGCACTGTGGATATTTACTCAATGGCTCAGTAAAAGTTACGATTGTATGCTGTTAGTTTAAGGTACCTTTGCATGCGCTGATGGTCACCTGAATAATCAGTCAAACGAGTGATTATGGGTGACTGTCAGCCAGTGTGCACGCGGCCTGTGACAGTGAACTGGAACGCAATGACTACTGAGCGACTGCCTGATTGCAGTGAATGGAGGTGGGTGGTTGGAAGATATCTCCAGCCCACTTCACATCTATTCTCTAAACGACTATGGCTCCTGTGTGAAAGCATGAGTGACACTCGTACCACGTGTAGATACATTTAATTAGATTGTGTTTTGTCTATAGTCGTAACTAAGATAATAGGACTGCATTTTATTAGTAATCAATGGAAACCAGATCATTCCAAAGAGTTCACTTACTTTAATAAAGTGACATTAAGGCTCTGTTCATGCTAGCATCACTAAGCGATGACAGTTATGTCAGATCTGTTTTAAAGCTGATATCAACATATCCTCACTGACCCCATGGGTGTATCCAATTTCCATAAGGGTTTCAGTATTTTTGATGGCAAATATATTGCTGCAGACTGCTCTGTTTTTGCCGTTAAACACCCCCAAAAAAAACAAAGAAAACCAAGAACACCATTCTAAACAAGACCATTAACCACCCTGTCATCAGCAAATATATTTAAAGTATTTAAAATGAAATTACAATTTTGTATAAATGTAGTATAAAAATAGGGAAAAAAACCTAATTTCTGTTCATTGTGTTGATCTTTACCAAATTGTATTATTTATGTCTTCTGAAACACATGGAATTAGGTGCATTGAGTTGATGCATTGACATTATCAACTATTTTCCATGTGCTATATTCTATGCCATGATATATATAATATATTCTAACAAAATTTCCGAATTTTCACAAATGTGTGAATATAAATACTAACTGGAGGTTTCATTCTCAGGTTTGGGGAGAAGGGCAATGCCATCAGGATTGAAAGAGTTGTATATACAGGAAAAGAAGGGAAGAGCTCTCAGGGATGTCCAATTGCAAAATGGGTAAGTATTGCGTGCCGGTGCACATCTCATAATGTACTGAAATACTCATGCATATATACATTTGGAAAATCTTACCCACCAATAGTCATTAGATATGAATGTGGATCTGCTACAAAATAGGAGACTATTACAAAAAAACACTTATTACAGAAAAAAGCCATGATTATCAAGTCTTACCTTTTTAAATATATACAATGGATGTATATATTAATGGAAAATTGGAGTAAGAGAGTAGCAATTTTTGGTATAAGTCATGTGTGCAAAAGAAAATGATTTTTGCCCCCTTTTTTTAAAGTATGTGTGGATTGTTGCATTGGGGTTTGGGGATTTAAGTATATATAATTTACTTCATAAGTTATACCAGAAAGCTACTACTGCTCATAGCTGTCATAGATGTCTGTTTAAATGCACAGATGTTCCTAATGCATGAAGATGTATGCACATCTTCATACATCAGGCGTATGTTTACTCCTGTGGGAATTATATTAACCCTTTCCAATCCAATTCTGGATTCAGGGTTTCCTTAAGGGCTTTCTCTTTTTGCTTTTATACAACTGTGTCATCTGCTGGCTAAAGCCAGTGTGTGTGCGCCAGAGAGGCTCCAACAACGGAGTGGCTGGCAATAGACAGTAAGTATACCCTGTTGGACGTCTTCTGAGATTGGAGCTGTACAAGGTTCAATTAGAATGTAGGAAGATGTCAGACAGTAGATTGGAAAGGGTTAACAGTGGCATAAGAAACGAGTGAAACAAGTTTATAGATTTTGGGGGGAATTTATTAAAGCACCAAACGTAATGAGAAAAACTTTAATTTTGGCTTTACACTGGGTCTTGTGGTCTACTAAAGAGATTGTTTCCGGGACTAATTAAATTAAAATATATCGGATATACAACCTTATAAAAGAGAATTGTAATTTAACAATCTTCAGGCATCTACTTGACCTCAATCCACCCACACTTTGTTCTGCAAGCATAAGGTAAAACCCTAACCCTTTCACCTAAGATAGCTATGAGCCAAACCCCCATACATGTGCATGATCAATCAAATGTGCTTGTACCCTCAGGCCTTAGTCACACGGGCGTTTTTTCGGGCGATTTGCGCATCGCATGACGGATGCGCATGCGCAAATCGCGTGACCGGAGCCGAAAAATCGCCCGAAAATCTGCTCCTAGCCGCGTTTCATTAGAAACGGGCCGGAGCTGTCCAGCGTATTGCGTTCAATGGAGACGGCAATAGAGCCGGCTCCATTTAAAGCAATGTGCTGCGGGCGAGCCCGGGATGAATTGTCGGGAAGGGCTTAAATATATAAGCCCTTCCCTGCAATTCATCCTAAAATGTGTAAAAATAAAAAATATATATATACTCACCTTCTCCCGGCAGCCGGAGCTCCGCGCGGCCGTCCTGCAGTGGGTGTGAAGGGGGTGTGAGTCAGACCTGCCCCCTGATTGGCTCAGCACTGAGCCAATCAAAGGCATGTCTCACTCACACCCATTTATGAATTCATGAATGGATGTGAGTCAGACCTGCCCCTGATTGCCTCAGCGCTGAGAGGCAGCAGTCACTCACCCATTCATGAATTCATGAATGGGTATGTGAGTGAAACCTGCCTCTGATTGGTCAGGGCTGTGACCAATCAGAGGCAGATCATTCAGCAGGCGGGGATTTTAAAGCCCCGCCGGCTGAATAGTGCCGAGAAGCAGTTCAGGAGAACTGACAGTGGCCGCGGCTGGACTCCGGCTGCAGCGGAAAGGTGAGTATACAATTTTTTTTTATTTTAACACATTGTAGGATGAATTGCAGGGAAGGGCTTATATATTTAAGCCCTTCCCGACAATTCACCCCGCGCACGCCGGCAGTCCATTGCTTTCAATGGAGCGGCTGTATTGCCGGCTCCATTGAATTCAATGGGCAAACATCGTTCTTCTCTGTCACAGCTGTTACAGCTGTGGCAGAGAAGAATGATTTGTCTTCTATATGTTCTCAATGGGGTCGGCGCTGCTGCCGCCGGCCCCATTGAGCGCATATAGAGAAGAGAACAGGAATCGCAGATCGCAGATAGGTGCGATCTGCGATTTCTGTTCTATAATTTATCGGACGAGCGCATAAAAAGCGCTCATGTGTCCGATACCATTGCAAAGCAATGGTTTTATAAAATCGCCGGACGCATGCGCATGCGCAAATCGCGGCTAAAAACGCCCGTCTGACTAAGCCCTCAATGTGAGGAGAAAAATAATTCACTGCCAAAAATACAACAGGGGAAAGTTGGGAGACTTCCATACATGTTAAATGATCTGCCGGCCCCGTCGAAATCGGCAGGTTAGGCGAACATTTATAAAGTATGTATGGGCACCTTAATATAATAGAGCTTACATCGCCCTGCCCTAAGATGTATAACATCAGTGAAATGTAAACAGATAACATGTAGCTCAGTTGGATATTAGTCAGTACTACTGTAATTCTATTTCTGCTACCGATGCTTCATGTGATACTCATGACTAGTATAGTAAAATTAGTCCATTGACGTGTTGTACTGCTATATTTATACTAATGCAATGCTTTTATTTGTGTTGGTTGATATATTTACAGTACATGGACTGCTTTAATTAAAAGTAGAACATTGTACCACTAAATCTGCTTTAAAAAAAAACGCTATTTTGCATCACAAGCTTGTTGATTTGTTAACAGGTCATTCGAAGAAGTGGAGTTGAGGAGAAAATGCTGTGTTTGGTGCGAGAACGAGCAGGGCACTCCTGTGAAACTGCTGTAATAGTGATTTTGATCCTGGTTTGGGAAGGGATATCTACAACTTTAGCAGATAAGATGTACAATGAGCTCACTGAAACGCTACGGAAGTATGGAACCTTGACAAACAGACGTTGTGCTCTCAATGAAGAGTAAGTTGGATGAGATGATGGAAAGAAACCACCTTGTTTCTTGCCTACTCTACAGTGGCACATTGAATAGCTTTGGTAATCTTGCATGACCATTAACAGAAACCTTTCATGTTATTCAGGCGTACCTGTGCATGCCAGGGGCTGGACCCCGATACCTGTGGTGCCTCGTTTTCTTTCGGATGCTCTTGGAGTATGTACTACAATGGGTGCAAGTTTGCTAGAAGTAAAATCCCCAGGAAATTTAAACTTATTTGTGATGACCCAAAAGAGGTAAGTGTCACTTATTTCATTAGTACTTACATGCATGCGTGTATAAAATAGAATGTATTAAATAGACATGTGGTCAAAACCAACATAGTGGCTTATCACTAGGATGTTAGGAGCTGATTTGTATCACGTAGTGTTCAAATTGAAAAACAGTTGCCACATTACAAACAGTATAGTGATACTGTTTACACAATATCATATGAAAAAATAGCCACTACTGCTAAAGAAGCATTTCCCATACTGACAGGACAAAGTTCTCCGTTGACTTTCAATACCATCCTGTGGTTTACACTTGTTATGTATTGTAATCTCATTGGAATTGAAATAATTGTATGATGGAATGCCTGCTTTACTTCTGACATAGTCTTGAACAATTATATCTGGCTTCAAAGTCATTGATTCGTAGAATTAGATGGAGCCTCCAGGGTCATCTGTTCCAAGCTCATGCTCAATGCAGGGATTGTTTAGGCCCAGGAAAATGCATGGGTATAATGGGTACATAGGTAGCAGTCACATCCAAGCACTGGTGCCCAAGGGTTCCGAAACACTCCTGTGCCACACACCCAGGAGCTTCAAGTTACGCCTCTATGCACAGGACATACGAGAAAATACAGTTGGCCATGACTTCTTGTTCTTGAAGTAGTTAAAGTAGTTCAGATGTTTCATAAAAAACAATCTACCATATTTTCTAGCACATCGCATTTTTAACGGACATGTCTATAAGCAAATTAGGAAACTAATTCATGAAATTATTCATGGTAGAAGATTGATGGAGCTCTACCTTGAAATGTTACTGTGCCATTGGATGTAAAACTCTATGTACTGTCTACTATGAATGACATATTCACACTTCTATGCATTTGTTAGATATCTTGTACCTATCTGTTTACAATTATGGGTTGTATGATTTGGAATGAGCAATCTATTCTGACGACACGTCAGGTTCATTCTTGGTGTTAAGATATGCCACCTAAACCGTGGGTGCCATTTCACTCTATTTATGGTCCCGTGCAGCATATTCCATGTTTTGATGACAATTAAATCTGCTAGCTCCCTGCAGCTGGTAATCTGTACACTGGTAGAAGTGTATTGTTGGTGTAGCATTTTGTTATGCCTGTGCACTATAGTCAGACACTATCAGAGTGACAGGCTCCAGCGGGAAAGAATCAGTGTTTCCACACTGCTAATTGGTTTAACCTTAGTGACTAATTTCACAGTTAACTGTAGGGATAGTTCTCATTAGGACTTCTCTCCCGACCTCTGTTTTACAAACAGGTAGATCTTTTGTTTTCATGTAATGATCTCAACTGCCAAACTTAAAACTAGACATTGCTCCAGTATATCCATGAATAGTTCAATACATGAGAATGGTGCAGGCTGAGGCAAACCTGACTCTCCCTAGTTGCAAACTGGGATAATGTTTGCTACAATAAACTACATATACTGAATGGATGTTAAACAATCACACAATAAACCAGATGAAAAACCAATGCAGAGATAGCCCTAAGTCAGGAGATAAATGTTACAACACCCCAAATATTTACACCAAAAAGACTTATCTAACTGTAGAACAGAACGGAGTTGCCAATTTGACCAAAAGCACCTTCAAACTAGAAATATAACCAGCGTTCTCCATGAAGAGGAGCTGGAATAAATGTGTACAGACAAGCCCTGATTGACCATCTGGAACACACCTCCCAGCCCACCAATGCATCAACACGCCAACAAAGAAGTGCTCATGACTGCTTCCAATGCCAGTTTGGCACTGAGCATGTGCCGGTGTGTGGGTTATGTGGGTCGGGGCTGACTCCGTGACATCACCCATGTGCCAATCCACACGGCCGGTGAACCACAACAACTATTACACACAGTCTCTCTCCACAGCAGGCAGCTGGACTCATCGATTCCATCAATATCATGAGTCCAGGTGCTGGCTGCAATCAGCATAGTTTCGCCAGTGGTTTGCAACGGAGAAACACTGCATGTAATATCAACCTTAGGGCTCTTTCACACAATTGCATAAATGACGCGTTTGTACGCCCAGCAGTAGTGACCATGTGAAGCATTGGCTCCAATGCATCCGTGCACATGGGCGAATATACGGCACGTAAAAACATAAAAAATGGGACATACACGACCAAAAAAATGTATGAATATTGGGCAGAAAGATAATTCTGGAACTATGTTTTGGCCAATATATGCCAGACAGTCCCATAAACTCCTATGGTAGCGGGGGAAAAAGGGAGGGAGAGGCTGCAAAAAACTTATAGGTGCCTCTATGCAGGCATTAGAAGTAATTCAGAGGAATAAAGCGAGTGAGGGTTTTCCAGGGTGCAACGTGTTTTTTCGTTAAAAACCACACTCAACGTTCGTGTAAATGGGGAAGAAAACGCTAATTACCCTGGCAGAAAGACGTCCTTTCATGTGATTTTACGGCGCCAGAGAGAAAACGTAAAAACGCATACGCTCGTGTGAAAAAACCCTTAAAGAAATCCATATATTGCCCTAACAAACAGGAATTAGTGGAGTTATTGTGCCCACTTAATGAACAATGGGCAGATATATGAATCCTATAAACCTTCAGTATAAAGGATGAAAATCCAAAGAAGTATTGCATATAAAATATCTTTATTATTTACACAAAGATAAAAATGAGTTCATCTGCCAAGAAAAAGGATCATAGCAAACGGATCATTAGTAAATAGGCAACAACACTAATTCATGCATAAAGTTCACCCTGTGTATATAATATAAAGTGCATCAGCGCAAAAGCATAAGGTACCTACACCCATATAAGAAGAGACCACACCCAGACATAACTTGTTGATCCAAAACCTGCATCTGGAAGGACGTGACTTTCAGGGTTTATGCTTATGTTCATGTCTATTATGTCCATCATTGCCTAGTATGTAACTTGTGCTTTTTTGCACTGATGCACTTTATACTATACTATATACACAGGATGAACTTTATGCATGAATTAGTATTAGCTATTACCTCTTCACTAACAACCTGCTTGTTACAGTTCTTTTTCTTGGTATGTGAACTCATTTTACGTTAGTCCTTTGTAGGTTTGCGTGTTGTGGCTAATTAAAACCATTCATTTTAATATACCCAGTTATATATATACAGTACATATTTACTGAGGACATGCGTACTTGAGTAGGTCATTCGCTAGTTTTAGTTAATAGATTTACTTATCCTGTCTAACATTTAGACAGCAGAAACCTTGACTAGACAGTTTGAAAATATGGCATATCAAAGGTAATACTTTAGAAATTTTCTGCATGCAAAAAACTGCAATTTTAAGGCCTTCCCAGCTGAAGTTCTACAATTTTGCTGCTAATTAAATTTAGAATTTTACAGGGTTTTCACATTATTATAAGTTTGAAGAGGTTTCCCAGGAATTTCAATTGATGGCCTTAAAATACCCATACACCTTCAAGAGTTGTTAACTTAAGGCTCATTCATCCAACAGCTATTTCTGGTGATTCCTCTACATAAATGAACACTCAGTTTGGCCAATTGTTCATATGGTTTTTAATGGACAAATGGAGGTTAGACTCTACCGGACAGCTCTCGTGGTGGCTTATCTCCAGGGGGGAACAAAAGGATTCAGCACTGAAATTCAATGTGCCTGCTCTGTCTTTTTCCAGACTTCATTTGTTGGGGGAAAGTTGAAAGGCCCCCATAGACAAGCGACATACGGGCAGCCCCACCATAATTGGAAGGCCAGCAGACTTCTTCCTAAGGGCCCATTTACACGGAGCAATTATCGCTCAAAAATCACTAAAAAGCAATTGTTTGACCGATCATCGTTGCATCTAAACGCATGGCCATCGTGCACTTTTTGTGCACTGCTAGCTGATCGTTAAATTCAGTCCAACCTAAAAATCGTACTTCAGCCTTATCAGGAATTCTCCAGGGTAGTGCTGATAGCATTGTTTCCTCTGTGAGAACAAAAGAACTGAAAGCAGATAAGAGCCCTCAGGCTATTAACTGCATTCAGCTAAAGGCTTCATTTGCACACTAAATAGCTATTAAGTAGCTGAGTAGCTACTTAATAGTTTATACAAAATGATCACTCAAAGCTGTCACTCAAACTGTCATTTGAGCGATCTTTGAGCTATCATTGCTCCGTGTTAATGGGCCTTAATGTGTATGGGGGCCTTTAAAGCTCTATACGCCCCTGCTATGTTCTAAACAAGTGGTCACCGCTGCGTTGCAATACCAGGATCAACCACATGTTCAGATCTACTGCTCTGTCCAGAGAAATGAGGATCCCCATACTCTGTTGGTCCTGGGGGTAGGATTTTTCACTGTTCACACAATAATGTTCTACCCGAAGGAAAAGATATAATAATCATGGGTTTGTATTAGGCATAACTGCTATGATTTTGCCATCAGTATTAAACAAAATATTAAAGCCCTTTAACTAATTATGCTATTTCTTATTCCCTTACCTTGGAATGGCATTTTAAGCTGTGGGTCTATGGAATATACATTTTTAGATTTATGATTAGTACCTCTTTTATCTGTGAAATCCTGTTTTGGAAAAAGTAATTTTGGAAAGCTGAAGACAGGTTTGTTATTTCCAATATAGGAAGAGAAGTTGGAAGACAGTCTCCAGTACTTGTCAACAATGATGGCACCAATCTACAGGAAGCTTGCACCAGATGCCTATAATAACCAGGTATTTATGATGCTATTCTGGCTGAGATAGTTATTTAAGGATAGAATTCCAGTACTCCTTTTCTCATGTTCTAGGTGCACATTTAAATAATATGTATTCGGACACAAATAACTAATGGGCAATACAAATAAAAAGCAGAATATTGTATTACTAATGTATCTTTTTTTCTCTTTGGCATGTAGGTTGAGCATGAGCACAGAGCCCCAGACTGTCGACTTGGCAGGAAGGAAGGTCGCCCTTTCTCAGGAGTTACCGCTTGCTTGGACTTTTGCGCTCATTCTCACAGAGATTTGCACAATATGCAAAATGGCAGCACACTGGTGAGTTAGAATTTCATTGAAACGGGTTAAAAGGAAAAAAGCAAGTTAATGATAGAAAAAGTCTGCATGTTGTATGGTCTCACAGAGAAGCGTCTAATCTAACAGACACTTAGACAAGTTAATAGAACAATGTATCTCTAAACTTAATGCTCCGACATTCTACAAAAAAGATTTCATCATCTATGGCAAAAAATCTTTGGCCCACAGTTGTTGGTACCATCACCTTTGCTGTTGGGTGGTGAGAACCTATGCCAGGCTCCCTTTTCCAGAAGACCTACATAGTTAGCAAGCGAAATAGTGCTAAAATGGTCTAAGTGTCAAACACCAGGCATGCCTGTATGGTTTGGCAAAACATGGTACATTCATAGGGACAGAGTTTAGTCTTTGCCATGTGGACTCTTCTCTTCTGTATACCCAACCTATATCTATTTAAGTTATTGCCTGGGCTTTCTTCTTCCAAAACTTTTTTCGTCATCCTGTCTTATGAATATTAGCATACTTGCACATATAAATGAGAATCATTCTTCAAATAATTTCCATGCCATGTAAATCCAACAGACTTAGTAATCTTGTGTCCCCATTGTCCATCAGGTTTGCACTTTAACCAGAGAAGACAATCGTGAAATTGGTAAATTACCCCAGGATGAGCAGCTGCATGTTTTACCTCTTTATAAAGTCTCTAATATGGATGAATTTGGCAGCACAGAGGCGCAGGAAGAGAAGAAAAGAACAGGTGCTATCCAGGTTCTGACTTCTTTCCGTAGGCAAGTGAGAATGCTGGCAGAGCCTGTGAAAACCTGTCGGCAAAAGAAAATGGAAGCCAAAAAAGCAGCAGCAGAAAAACTCTCAGCAAACTCAGAAAATGGCCCAAGCAAAGGTGAAAAAGAGAAATCTTCTCGTTACAAGAATGCACATTCTGAGTTGGCCAACCATGAAAAACAGCTTGCAGGTAAGGAAAACACCGATTCCAGAAAGTAGCTTGTATTATGATTTACCTATATAAACTGTTGCACTCAAATCTAAATATCAGATCATTGCTGCTATGATTTCAAATGGACACTATGTAATATCAAAAGCCTTGCCATGTAATACCGATGGCATAGCTATTGGTAACCCCTGTATTATATTTGATAAACTGAGTGAGTTTGACAGTGTGACGTCCCTCACAAAGTGAAGATTGACATGTTTCCTTATATACATGCTCAAGCTTGGAAGGCTTTTAAACAGGATCCAAGTATGGTACTCCATATTTCAATGAGCATCTCCTTTATCCTGTTCTGTCCTCCGATATAACACTATAGAACTTCGGACAGATATGCTTTGATAGGGCCATTTTAGGCCATTTTTTATTCAACATATGAACACAAAAAAAAAGAAAAACTTTCCATAAGTGATTTTGGGTGTCCATTTTGTTTTATAGTGATATATCTGGTACATCTCTTGTAAGTTCTTGCAGAAATTATCAGTGTGAGAACTGAGTACACTGTCTGGGAATGTGTAACAAGTATGATATTTCAGACATGTTAAAAATAATTTTGGACCACACTGATGATTGGCTCCTTGGTGAATACATTTTTGCATGCTTATACACAGTCCTTGAAACAGTTAATATTGAGTTTAATGTAAATTAAAAATCTACTTTTTTTAACCAAGTGAATGTATAATTCAATTTTGTTCTTAATTGCAGACCTTTTACGAATTTCAGGACAAGCCATGCAACCGGGTTCCATTCCTAACATTGGTCACACAAACCCCATGAATTCATTTTCTACAGCAGATCCAAATAACCATTATGCAAGGATTCCTAACCTGGCCGACCCTTATCAGAATGCCTCTTCCAACTTTCCTGGCTCTAATCACATGGATCTTTTTCATGCACCTCCAAACTCCTGTGCCTCCACTCCAATGAACCCCTACCAAGGATCATTAAATCCAAGTAGTCCATGTCCCCCATACCCATGTAATGGAAATGTTCCAATGGACAACTGTCCTCCATATCTCAGTCACTATCCTTCACCACAACAACATATGTTTTACAGGTTTAAAAACCAAGATCCAGTGGCTAATCTTAGTATGCCTCCAGTTCAGTCATTGTACCAGCAGAGGTTTGCTAACAGTAAGGCCTATGATCATAAATATATGAATTATGGAAACCAAAGTGCACAAGTTGAGGATTTTAATGGCTGCAATCTCAAACCAAACTCTAATCCCATGGGATCATTTAACCCTTACCCTGTGCATCAAGGAGATAATCACTTGATGGAAGCTGTCTCCAAGGCAAACCCTAATCTTATTAATACAGAATACAGTTCTCTGAGTAAGAATGGTGATTACTCTCTTCCACACTCCTTCCGGGCTCATGAAAGCAATGCATCCATGGGAGGCAGAGCTGGCCCTCTGCACATTCATGGTAAAAGCAGTGATATGCACTCTCATGTAATAAATGGGATACCCGAAATGCTTCCAAGTCTTAATCATGACAGAACTACTATGGGAGGTCTCAGTAGAGCTAATGGTGCTAATGTTCAGGAAAAGCTACCACAGGCAACTGTTCCAGAAGACCCACAAGAAGTGTGGTCAGACAGTGAGCAAAGCTTTCTAGATCCTGAAATAGGAGGAGTGGCAGTGGCCCCAACTCATGGTTCAATCCTCATTGAATGTGCAAAGCGTGAGCTCCATGCTACAACCCCTTTGAAAGACCCCAATAGAAATCACCCTACTAGGATATCACTAGTGTTTTATCAACATAAAAGCATGAATGAGCCAAAGCATGGCTTGGCATTGTGGGAAGCAAAGATGGCAGGAAAAGCCAGGGAAAAAGAAGAGGACTGTGAAAGATATGGTCCAGATTATGTTGCTCCAAAATCTTATAATAAAAAGGCTAAGCGGGAACCTGTTGAACCAACCCATGAGCCTGCTGAACCAACGTATCTACGCTTCATCAAATCACTCACACAGAGGACAATGTCAATGACCACAGACTCACAAGTCACCACATCTCCATACGCCTTAACACGGGTTACAGGTCCTTACAACAGATACATATAGTCTGTTGGGTTACCTCACATACTTCAGTTTGGTGCACCATTTTCTGATAGGCTTGTTCATGTGGTTGTGTGGAATGCTGTGAGTGAGAGGGGACAGTATTTGACTAAACATAAATGTGATCTATGGGAAAGAATACCAGCAAAACCAAGAAAAGGTATCTTCACCATCATTTCTCTCTTCTTTGACTAACCGGTCACAGAATATGTCAAAGAATACAATCATCCTATGCAATGGTGTTCAACGGATATCAAAACAGGTTTATTGGATGAAGAAAAATAGTATTTTCTATCTTTGACCATACAACATTGTACATCTGTGACCACTTTTATATTAAGTAATGCCTAGGTAGGAGCCAGAGATAAACTTGCTGTAGTATTACAACATCAGGAATCTTACAAAGACCTTGTGGTGCTGACTTCTTAATGTGCTAAATGATACTGGAATTGCAACTTTTTTAACCTACTCGATAATAGCTGAATAATGACCTCCAGTGTGCTGAAGTAGTAGATACACAGATCATAATTTTGAAAGAAACACTGAAAATATTTGGACATTTAGAAAAATTGGTGCTATCATGTGCGTCTTTATGAAAACGTAATGCCTTGAAAGATTAATACCATCTAATGAGTATACATAAATTTAAGCAAGTTTGGATAATGCGAGAAAAAGTACACTTTTAATTAAATTCTAATCACTTTTTATATTTACTAATTTACAATTTATAACCTAGTGATCACAAATGAAAGGGCGTACTATATAACCTGCTATATCCTGCATTGCATATCTATTTTGTATATAGTATTTTATTTTTTATTTTTTGCTCTTTTTTAAAAACCAATTCCTTTAAATCAAAAGTATTCATTTTTAAAGATTTTTTGATGCTAACCTAAGCCAAGTACACAACCGGAAAAAAGTTACGTTTTCTTCTTATGTCATACATAGAATTAATATAAAGGTTTTTTTTGAGGACGCTGCTCATAATCTAACAAATTTTTACAATTAATGATCATTATACCTAGCTTTTGATGCGAACATCATTTTTAAAATTATTCTGATTTAATATTTTAATATGGAGAATGTATTTATTTAATGGTACAAATGTCTGATTTAAGAGTAAGTTGTCCTTTCTGGCCATTTTTATGTTTTAGTTAAATGTGAAAGACATACTGTTTTATAACTTTGGTATTCAGGCGGTGCTATATGGATATGGCAATAGGCCAAGTCTAAAAAGTTTTTAACCACACAGTTCATATCTTTTACATTTTCTTATCAACCATTATGACTACAAGAAGAACCTCGTGTTCCTTTTGAAAAATCTCTCTTAAATTTTAATGACGTGGCTCTAGGTTTGCATTAAAGAAACTTTTTAATAATCCTTCACATCTTATGTAGTTTTTTTTTTTGTTTTTGTACATAATCATATGTTTATTAGAAAATATATCTCCCAATATAAATTAGTTAAAGGTAAATTGCCGGTTGTCATGTGCTAAAAGGTCATAGATACCTTTTGGGAGGTCTTTTTTTACTTAAATGCATATGTGGACTTAAAAAGTTTTGCAACAAAACAAAGTCTGGTCATTAATCAGCTGATAAGATGGTTCAGGAGAGGCAGAGAGGGACTGGAGACTGAGCTGTAAGGTAAGTACAACAGATCTGCTAGTGAAAGGCAGTCTGCAGCTTGTGATATACTGTAATAGATAGGAGACGCAGACGCAAAACAGCGCAACATTCTTAATAAAACCCTATTGCAAAAATTATTTTCAGACCAAAGTACATGTATTTTAGAAAAAAAAATGCCCTCAAAAGTGTCCATAACCCACTCCAGCTCTCTACTGGCTCTGTCTGAGACCTGGGATTCTCCACCTTTCCTACAGCAACAATGAATTAGTGATACTGAAAGTCATCAATGCTGCCAGGCCATTTCTATACTCTCCTTATATTCCCTACATAGAAGTAAAGCAGAATGTGATACAATATCCTTTACTACTAAACAGTAGAAATGACCATGCAGCATTGAGATACATAGGTAGAATCTACCTGATAGAGTATAATAAGTCAACTTTTGATGTAGTTGCTATTTCAAGCAACTGACCCATATCCTATTTTTTAAAAACATTATCCTACAATACATTTCATGTATTTCCAAGTTAATGACTTCAGCGCTTACTTCTACGAAAACATTAATGTTGCTCTTATTGGAATTTTCTGAATTTGAGTAATTAAAGACAACAATCATAAAGAAAAAATATATACTGGCACACAATAATAAAATATGGAAGTTGTAAGATCTCTACAATCGGCCTGCAGCACTGTAGAACATCATTTTAATACACATGCACAACCATACAGCAATGCATGTGTGTAAAAAATGTTTTACAATGCAAATACCTGTCTGCCCCCCCCCCCCCCCCCCCATAATACAGGATTGTGGCAGATAGGGAAGGGGCAGAGCTGGCGCTGTACTCCCGCCAACATTCATTTTTTAATCGCTGGGCTCAACATACCCCTTTTTAATTTTAATTCTACCAAAACCTACATAAAAAGTTTTAGATGAATAGGAATTTTAATTTTGGTTTATTTTGCTTGTAAATATCTTTATTTATTATGTTCCAGTGGGACTAATTGGCTGTCATGCTTAAACCTATGTATAAAATATAATCTGTTTGAATTTTGTTAGACACGTGTAGAAAACGGGAGCAAAATCAGTGCTAATAACATGATGTATCAAATAAATGACAAAAATCAATTAATACTTCATTTATAATTTGTAATTTAAATCAGGATCATCTTGGATGCCGTAAAGCTGTTTGGATCTCATTCATACTGTGGAGTAACCGATATCTATCCATAATTAATGTATTTTGACCGAATATAATCCACTTGGTATCTGAATGGTGAAGGTTAATGTCTATTACAGTTTATTAATCCTGCTGGAACTGATCTGGAAGTTTGAATATGAACATATAGGATGCATGTATCAATAATCTTACCACAATTGACTATTTCATATGGTGAATTTTGCAGCGTGGACTACATAACTAATACATGTTCCTTTAAATAATGGTGCATTTTAGGATATAGTAAGGTTTTTATGTTTTAAAATATTGATAGGTAGTTTATATTTTTTTCTACCAAAGTTTCTTATTAAGAATAATATTTCATTTATGCAATGTTGAATTTTATGTCACAGTTTACATATGAATACAATAAGCTATCACAAATAGTACTCACTTAGAAGTACATTTGCATCAAAGCTACAAAGTTTTAGCACACAGATAATTAAATGTATTCATAAGTTTGAACTAATTTATGGTTGTTTACTGACTGCAAAACATGTGGCTGAGCGGACATTTTTACTTATTTAAATGGCTTCAACGTAACGCCTTGTGTACACACCAGCCCTCCTGTATCCAAACTTTCTCAGGTTACAAGTAATCTTAGGGTGGTTTTACACCTGCATTTGGGGTTCTGCTTCCCTGCTCTGTTCAGGGAGCAGGAAAGAGAAGTCTCCACGGCCGTATGGCTCCGTCTCAGGATGGAACTGAACAGCGCTGAATGGACCACATTGACTAAAAAAGGGTCCGTTTGGTTTCCACTTGGGTCCCCGACTTTTGGATTGAAGAAAAAGCGCTACATGCAGCACTTTTTCTTCTGATGCTTTGACCCAGGCTGTGACGGAACCTCTGACCAGGGGTTCCAACTGAGATGTGAAACAGACCTTATAGCTCGTAGTAACCATTTGTCATATTTTTCGGAGTCTAGAACAGACCCGACCATAAAACACACTCAACAGAAAATCAGGAGCTAAAAATTTTTTTGACTAATTTGAGGCTTGCCTGTTGGTGTAGGGTAGTGAAAGGGTTAATTTCAGTTTAATTGACAGTCTATGATAGTGGAGGGCCTAATGTCTGCTACCCTGGTGGCACACATTCGTAAAACAGTGAATCCATGCTTCTCTGGTGATCTCAAAAAGTGGATACTGGGCAATTTCCCTGGGAGCTTAGAATACTGGATTGGGTAATCGTTTGCTTCCCTGGTGATGTAGGGATGTTTAGAGGTTAATGCCCACATCTCTGGTAGTACTAAGCTGGAGGAGCAGTTAAAGTCAGTACCTACAGAGGAAGATTACCTGCTATTCCTCACATTTTATTCCTTGGCTGCTTTTTAGGAGAGAGCTGTGAAAGCTTAACTACAATTTATTTACATTATTTATGAGGAGTCTGAGACGCAACCCCTTTATCATCATTGGTCCACGGAGACACTCCTCCTGTCTCATCATTGGTTGCTGCTCTGTCCCTCCACTTGCAGCTCTGCCTCCTCTGATTAGCTGCTCTTTATAAGCAGAAGTCTATCCCAGGATCACCAGGAAGTCAGTGCATGGAAAGGTGACCTCTAATTCAGTAAGGGCAGAATGATTATAATATACAGATTACTAAGGCGCCAGTGACAAAAGATGATTATCAGGTAATTGCCACACAGTACTAAAGCAAATGGGCTTTTTACATGGGCCAGCAATTGGCCAAAGAATTATTGCCCAGTGTAAACAAAACAATGATTAGCCGACAAACAAGCAAATGCTCATTTGTCAACTGTTTACATCTTTTACATGGGCCAAAAAATAATTTTTCTATAGCATATCTCCTTGTGTAAAAAAGGGATGTGCCGATGACAATATGAAAACTGTGTGAATGTACGAATGATGATTCGTTCCCATGCAATTTGCATTGGTTCATGTAAAAGGCCCTTTAGATGAGCATCCATTCACTTGTATCCTCAATCAGCGCTCATCCAGGCAGGAAATTTGCCTGTGTGAAATGAGGCTCTTTTACACTGGCCCATGATTGACCAAACAAATGTATGTACAAATGTTTATTCCCAATTACTGTCTTGTGTAAACATACCAGTGATCAGTGAACACATTGTACAAAATATTGCATCTTTTATGCCAACATTAAAATCATCGTTTGTCGGCAGTACATCTTCCTATGTGAACAGGGAATGTGCTGGTGTGAATGAACATTTATAGTCACGTTGATTTCCACATGTAAATGGAACTATGAGCACAGATCGAATTGCTAATGCTGATTAGCACTCATGAGCAAAAAAACGCATGTAAAAGGACCTATAGTTAAGGGAAGCCCGGATGGTCACTTTATTATTACAAAAATAAAGCACCTAGAAGGAGATGCCTTTTTGCTGGAAAACTCAACATACAGTTACATCTTAGGCAGATATGCAAATCATTAGAGTTGCAGCATGATTAGATGAATAGTCTTGCCTGCACTAAAAGTGGTTCGACCTTTGGCCTATCAAAAGGCTTTCAGAGGCTTCTTGTGTGTGCTGGACCTCTTTTTCCACTTGTGCAGCACTTCTTGACCACCAGACATGCCTCTACAACGCAATCAAAGAGATTTCATCCAGTTAACAGAGTTTGAGAGGAGCCGAATTATTGGAATGTGAAGAGCTGGATGGTCATATCAACAAATTGCCCGCCACTTGGGCTATTCTGACCAGATGGTTAGAAGGTGTTGGAACCAGTGAATGCGTGAGAGCATACACACATGGAGACCAGGCTCAGAACTCTCTCAATAGACCACCAGTAGAAAAGATCGTCTTTTCGTCCAACAAGCATAAGCAGCTCCAATTGTTTCATTTCCACCAGCCAAAGACAGGTGGCACCATCGTTACGGGTCCCTGTATCTGTCCGAACAATTTCCAGGCACTTGGCTGATGGACACTTGGTCTCTTGGTGCTCTTTATGTGTATTCGCTTTCACATTCACAACAACAAAATTGGACTTCTACAGAGTGGAACCTGGTTGTCTTTAGTGACAAATCCAGTTTCCGTATGGACACTGATGAAGGCTGTGTTCATGCCTAGAGACCCAATGGTGAGCACCTCAATCCTGCCTTTGTTGTGTAGTGGAACACTGCTCCCAACTGCTGGTGTGATGGTCTGACGAGCCATCGCATACGACAGTTGGTAACCCCTAGTAGTGGTACGAGGGACAACGACAGCTCAGTTTTATGTTCAGGACATCTCACAGCCACATGTGTAGCCTCTCATAGCAGGGCTTCCAAGAAGGATTTTTCAGCAGGATAATGCTAGGCCGCACACAGCAATGGTGTCACAGGAATGCTTCCACAACATTGCTACACATTCGTGGCCTGCCCAGTTGGTAAATTTATCACCAAATGAGCATGTATGGGACCATCTGGGATGTCAACTTCGACAGCCTATGCGTTTGCACGATCTAGAGACTTGGTTACAAAACATATGGACCAATATGCTGCAGAATACCATAGAGAACCTGTATGCCTCCACCACTCCTCCCCCCGTATCGCATCTTGCATCCAAGCTAGAGGCAACCCAACAGGATACTAGAGCCTCCCTTCAAGGGGTCAATTTTCTGCAATAGATTATCTTTTTGCCCTGACATTGTAATCACTTACATAGATGTTACAATCGCACAAAGGTTTGTGCAATTCCAACATCTCCTTCTAGGTGCTTGATTTTTTTTTTGACAATGACTGTATATAAGGGCTGATGTGTGCACCTATCTCACACCCATGAAAGCCCGGCTCACTAAAAAGGGCAGATGTATAATCATGGCTTTCTGAGAATTATTGGGAAAACATTTGTATCTGCAGATATAATAAAACAGAATTTGTTTTGCCTGCCACATTTTTGCATCTTTGTAAATCACCTCAACTGTGAAATAAGAAAAAACAATTTAATGTTTTGAATAGGTTAGTTCCTTAAGATGCCATGCACATTCGCGTTCAGGAGTTCTGTTCCTTAATCTGTCCTTAAATACTAATAATGGGGATTAAACCCAGTGTGACGAGGAAACAAATATTCCCAAAGTGTTTATAAATGCTTTCCTTCTTCCCCTGGGCTGGGTTATATTCCCATTTTTGGTAATTGTGAATGGACAAAAGAATAGAACTTCATAACTGTAGTGTGTAAGTGGCCTTTGTAAGATAGTAACTTTCACAGATATGTATGTATTCTCTCAAACGCCTCATAAATGGAGAAAACCTTTAAGTCATTACTAGATTTACATCTCAGGAGTCTGTAAGCACAGATTGTCTGATGCCTTCCAACCCATCAAGTTGCCCACACTGCAAGGCTACCTTCACATACGATGTCTGAGCTGCAGAATTTCTGCTGCTTTTCTGCAGATGGCCAAAGTTAGGCCTCGTGTCCACGGGCGGGTTGGATTCTGCATGCGGGAGCCTACAGCAGACTCCTACCCTGTCCACAGCTGAGGACAGTGCTTACCTGTTTAGGTCTTCACTGCTGATGTGTTTGGAAGCGTCGGTGCACGTACGCAGTAGAGATTTTTTTTTTCATCTCCTGCTCTTCCGCGGAATCCACAGCTTATCCACCCGTGGACATTGGACCTTAATGAGCTTTGTAGATTTTGATTATGTACATTTTTATGTGCAGATTTTCTGTTGAATTTCTGCTGCTTTTCTGTGATATGGTGGTGGTAGTTCCTGCATTGGCAAATGTAATTTTCAAACATCAACAAACTCAGATTTCCAATCAGATTCAGTGCTTTCCCACAGCCGAAAAGCTTATAAATCCACAACAAAAGCAAATTTGTGGATTCTGGTGTGGTTTTTATGTTCTGCGTTGATCTCTATGGTGAAAATCTGCTGCATTTCCACGCAGTTTCCTCAACATAACTAGATCCGATCGTAATTTGCAGCATTTTGCTAATTTCCTATATATTCACAGCATGAAAATTCCACTACATGAGAAGGAGATTCTGAAAATTTTTCACTTGGCTCGTATTGTAAACACTGTGGAAAAACCGCAGCGATTCCACTACTGGAAATTCCACATTGGATCCTGCGTGAGTGAAGGTGGTCTTAGAGGGCTTGTCCAGGATTAGAAAACTATGGCTTTGGTTTTCCAGAAAGAGGACCACACCAGTCCATGGGTTGTGTGTAGTACTGCAGCTCATCTTCATTGAAGTAATTGGGGCCTAGAGGCAATGCCACGCACAACCTTTAGACACGTGTGGTACTGTTTTTAGAAGAAAGCAATTCTATCTTTATTATTCTAGACAACCACTTTAAATCATTTACGAGTTTAGAATGTTTGTTCTGACAAAGTAAGGCAGAACCTTGTGGTGCTTTTCTCACAATATTTAGTGCTCTCCATGAGCGCCTAGTTAATGTAGACCTCATTTACATTAAGATACACACCCATCAATATATACGGTATACGTTTTCTTTACAGCAAATGCCTTAATCCTAGGGCTTCCTATTGGTTTAGGTCTACGATGCCTGTAGGTCAATCTGGCTCTGGTCAAAACTGTGATTTATACACACTTTTCCACATGCACTAGAGTTGTTGAAACATACAGCTGTGGAAGGACAAAGAAGAAAATTTAGTCTAAAGCTGGCCAAACACATTGCCAGTTTATGTTTGGAGAAAAAAACATATCTGTGAATGTTGCAATATAGCTGTTCATCCTGTTCAATAGTATATAATGGCTTTGCAGTCATTTTAAAAGTTCTTGAGGTGGAAGAGATTAAGTTATTAAAAAAACTTTATTCACACTTTGTGTTGCACAGGCAAGTTAGTACTCATATTCTAGATGTTTTTGATTTATTTTATTTTACCCAATCTCTTACCTAGGGCAACTACAGTATGGTAACAGGTACTTCTACCCCCATTAAACAACAAGGTAACGCATGGAATCCATGAATATGTAGATCTCTATAGTTACACATTTGTTTTTCGTTGCCTATAGTCTGTATCATTGGAGGAAATCTTACAAAAATCAATCTTGGTGCTCATCTCACAGATTTTAAAGATGTTGCGAAACAGCAACAACTCCATGTGGAGAAGTGGAGAGATATTTTCTTGGAAGGTATTAAATGCCATGTTCTATTTGACTGGCACAAGCATTCTTATGAATCGCAATTGCTTGCCTTGCAGATCATCTATAAGCTTGCTCTCCATTCTTGGGGACACAGTTGGGATAACATGCTTAGTTTTACTCCAAGCCGGGCTACGCCTCTAAATGTAGCCAAACATAGAAGGCAGCTGTCTTGGAATAGTAATTTTAGAATGATGAATTTGTAGAAGAAAATTCAAATAAACTAACAAACAAGACCTGTATAGAAAGGATTATAAACATATATATTTTTTTAGTTTTTTCTTTTCTTTTAGTACTGTATATATTTTTTTCCTTCTAAACTAATGATACATCAAAAACCTTGTAATAATTGAGGTTATTTATGATGGTGCTATTCGACCTACTACCAATTTTCACAATGTGAGCTAAAGATACATAATAGGTCTGAGAGCATGTCCTACTTGTCATTTACCTCAGCACTAGTTTGGCAGTAGGGCACTGAGCGAAGAGAAGAGTGTTGCATGGCATACTGTCATCGCGTCCCAAACACCTAGAGTGAAAATAAATCAAAGAAACTTACATGACAACTCTTCTAAGTACTTGATAACTTAACAAGTATAACTTGAACTTCAGTCTTTTTCTTCTAAAAATTCAGGGATATTTCAGCTTGTATTCTTTTCACGCCAATCTATCATATTTCTGTAAGGCTGTAGTAGGCTGTATCCTATCATTTTCTGTTTTTCGGGTGCAAGGCTGTTCTGATCCCAGTTTTCATTGTATGTGTGTATATGTATTGACACATAACTGAACCTAATTTTGTAAATGTGCTGGATATTTTGTTTTTTCTGCAGACTGTAAAATATGTAAAGTTTAGAATGTTTAAAGTGAAAGTTAAATGCACTGAGATAAATTAAAGGGACAAATTGTAAGGCAGGGGTTTGGCAAGTGAAAGTCTTATGGGCTCATGCACCAAGTTGCATTACTGATTAATTCCATTGTTAACTGTTGTTGCCATGGTTTTAACAAGCGTGCAAAAATGTAGCACTTGGAAACTCTTTGTTTATGAATGAGAGTTATTATGTGCTGAGTCCTTGTATTATGTTAATCTAGAAAAGAGTTGTATACACTGTTGCCCTGTTTCTGTTTGGCCTTAGAGGGAATCTGTCACCTACTCTTAGCCCTAAACGCTAAGCTTATGAGCTGAAAGTAACTGACCAGCTGAGTCCGGGGATGTAAGTGTTATACTTACCTCCTCAGTCATTTGCCCTGGTTTCAGCGCTGAAAGCCGCCGCTCAGTGCATTGAGAGGCACGCTAAGTTGTCCACCCGTTCTAATTTTATAATAGGCGGACTACTTGAAGTGCCGCTTAATGCATGAGCGGAGGCTTTAAGCTTTCACACTGGGAAATGACAGGGAAGATAGCTATAACACTTATGTCCTCGCACTCAGCAGGTCACCTACTTTCAGTCCATAAACTTGGCTTATAGGGTTAAAGGTAGGTGACAGATTCTTTTTAAAGTAGACCTGTCAGGACTGCCCTCTTTGGAGGAAGCATGAGATCAATGAAGTGCATGTATGAAGACTGATATGTCATTTATTATATAAAGTGTATTATAAACAGCTTAATGCTTAATTACTGGTTCTTGATACTCGCTTCGCAGTACTAGCAAGTCTAGATGGTAGTCTCTCCCATTTAGACACTAAATGAGAGCTTCTTTTTTAAGGGTTGTAGTCAAGGGTGAAGAAGACTGCCCTTCAGACTTGCTAACACTGAGAAGCGGGTCCTGGAACCAGAGTTTATAAAGTTTATACTGCACAGCTTGTAATGAATAGGCATACAGATCTGTTCTCATGTAGAGTAGGACATGACGCCTGGCAGGCCAACTGTAAGCTGATTTTTGGCAGCATAGACTGGCTTAAATAGCAGTTACAGTAGAGTCACAGCTTCTCTACCCCTCATCTAGATGACTAACATGGAATTAAGACTGGAGGTGCGACTTGCTAGAATGTAATTCAGTGCATGGCACCCTTTAGTGTTGATTCTCAACTTCAGCGTACATCATTTCAAAATGGTTACCATACGTACACGCATCACCGGGCTTCCTTCATCATTCTTCAAAGTCCAAATCCCTTTTCACAAGTTGTCATACTGTGCAATATACATCTTCAATTTGATTATGTCTGGTTCCCATTGCAATGGAGTGGGAACCCCTTTTTTTTTTTTTAAACCAGTCACATACTGTATATATGTACATTAATTTTTTATGAACATTGTGCCTGTGCACACTATAATACCTTTAATACCTTTTTTGTAATATGGTGTCCTGTTTAATTTAGATAAGTCAATTTTGTTGTAATGTAAAATTACGGTGTTTCCAAATGAGGTCTCAAACTCTTACTTGTACCTAATCTGTAGTAGGCTATATAGGAAGAGTGTTGTGCCCCATGAAGAGATGAACATGCTTTATGTTATCATTCATGTGATTTTTTTTTTTTTGATTTTTTTTTTTTTAATTACTGTTATTTTATTTGTAAAAAAAAATAAAAAAATACAACTAAAAGCAGCAACACAAACTATTTGCCAAACTGCTTACAAAACAAATTTAGAAAAAGCAAGGTTGGCTTAAAAGATCAGCATATTGTGTAAATGAAATCTGTAATTTGGTGTACAGTTCTGGACACGATAGAAAGCAAACATGAAAACGCTAGTATAGGATTTGCAAGGCTGACTATAGCCATACTTGAAAATGCTTTGAGTGTTGTCAACTTTACTTGAACGAACCCCTTTCATCTTAATAGGTGCACAGTAGAATGGTCACTTCTAAAGCTAATAGTTAATGTGTATAGGAATCCATGCAGTTTGACACTAAAGTAATGATTTCATGTGTGCATTTTCTCTGCGTACTTTATAGAGGCTTTTTTTTTATCCTTTTAAGTTTCTTTTTTTTTCCATAAAATGTTGGTATGTGTATAAATCTAATGATGGCTATAAATACTGTAAGTATTGTAATGTATTGTAATGAACGCAGGCTATTTGAAAACTGTTTATTATATCATTCCTGATAATGCTGAGATGTGGGTGTTTTTAATAAAATTTATATTTATTTAATGCATTTCGTTTAACGGCGTATGATTTCAAAGAAAGCAGATTATTTATTTTATATAGATTTTTTATTAGTTGTTTCTTAGTTACAGAGCACCATTCTAATACATTTTATATATGAAACAGGAGCAAAATGAATTCTTCAGCCACTGTCTCAGGATATACTTTTGCTTGGGTAAAAAGTACTATTTCTGCTAACTACTATAAATCGTAAAGAAGCCCCCCCCCCCCCCTGTATCCCATCCCCTTATATATTTAGAGTAGTTGATTGCATCAAAAGGTTGTAAGGCCATGCCTATGCTTATTCATCAAGTGTAGTCATCTGGAAAGTCTTGGTAGGTGACCTACCATGAAAGTGGTAGTCTTGGCTCTTTTCAACTGATGACCTATCCTCTGGACAGATGATCAGTAGTTAATGGACAGTGTCCACTGCTCGGGACCCCCGTCCATCAGCTGATTGTCAGGCCAACTGTCCAGTGCAGATAGGAATGTTGGCTTTACTGGCACGGAAATCAACAGGAGTGCAATGCTGCTATTCCTTTTCCTGCCCAGGACAAAATGTCAGGAACAGGAAGTGGAAAAGCAGTGCGGTGCTCCCATTGATTTAAATGTGAGTTAAGTCGGCGCTACCTCTTCCTCCCCTGTTTGCTGATGACCATGTCTATCCCAATGCACTGGACAGTGGGCCGGATGATCAGCTGATGGACAGGGTTGCCAAGCGGCAGACCGCCATCCATCAAGTACTGATGGCCTATCCAGATGATAGGTTATCAGTTGAAAAGAGCCCAGACTATTCATATATACATATACAGTACCAGTCAAAAATTTGGACACACCTTTTCATTTTCATCTATGTGCTTTGATGATAGCTTTGCACACTGTTGGCATTCTCTCAATAAGCTTCATGGAGTTTTCACTTGACAGGTATTCCTTTGTCATAAATGAATTTGTGGAATTTTCTTGCTGCCTTAGGGCCCATTTACACTGGACGAATGTTGCGTAAACGATGTCTGACACACGTCCCCGTGTGTATACATGCTCCTGTGCTGTCAAACAGGAGCGAGTATCGCTGGCTCTCTGACATAGCGGCCAGCAAGAGGCCACGTCGGCTGCAGATTTGTCTCCTCCCTTTCCCCCACCCTCTCCATTCATTTAACACAACAGCCGTTCGGTACTGAAAGCTACTGTTTACACTGAACGATTATTGTTTAAATCCGAATGATCCAGCAATTTTTTTTTTTTAATTATAAACCATATTCATCCTGTGTTAAAACACCTGTAATCTCCTGATCACATGGTGAAACTTATTCGGCTCATCACTATTATATTGAATTTCCTTCTCCAGGTTTGTTAGTATTGTATACACACTCCGATAGGCACATCTCTGCACCTTCTTTGCCTAGTTAGATTTAGTAGACACAGGAAAGACACCTCTACTGTAAAGGTATTATAACTTGCATAACAATATACATGCACCCCCTACAAAGCAATCTCCATTTCTTAGGATTTTTATTCCCACCCACAACATCAAAAGTGACAGCTTCTCTAGCTGCCTGTTTATTAGGGAGAGGGCTGTCAGTCGTGATGACATAGACAGGTAGTGGCCGGAGTGGCCCACCTTTTTGACTCAAAGTTCCATTCTAGCTGAGCTCCAAGTCAAACATCTAAGTATGCTTCTTTCTGAAACACAGCAGCATATCAGAATAAAACCTACATGGACCAAATAGGCTTATCTGTCCCGAGTTTATGCTGCCTGCAGCTCAAGCAGCATGAACCTGGTAAAAGGTTTACTTTTTGAACTTCGGGATCTACATTTATGTCAATAACAGGAGTCCCCAAACCCCTTTCCTGCCTAGATTGGTAACTGCATCCAAGTGGAAAATGATTGGAGGACAGGCCAAACTTGTGCACTGCTGTCTACAATCACTTCTCTGGAAGCTAAAGAAACAGCTAAGCAAACATGTTAGGGGACCGCCCGCATCTAGCCTATCCTATGGCTAGTAAGACCCTTTAACAATAAAATGTGATTCACAGCAGATAGTGCTGTAATCTATTGGTGGAATAAAATATAAATATTTTGTTAACCTAATTTTTTTTATATATATATAAATTCTTTCTTTATTGAACCAAAAAGATACAAAAACGGTATTGTGGATCGAAGGCCACCAAATCAGCAGGCATAAATAACCCTTGGGAAGGGGGCGAAGTCAAATAACCCATATAGACTTGAGAAAGTATGTTTGTTAACTTAATCTTCTATTTTTAGCAGCAGTTATTGATTTTCCTAGATAAATTTTTACCCACAAAGACCTAGTCATTCCTCCAGGATCAATATACATACAGCCAAGAGCTATAAGGAGAGACATGGTGTATTGAGACAAAGGGCATCATTTACAGTCTTCCCTATCAGTGAGTTTACTCACAGAATGTGATTACTTGCCTAACATTGGAATTTCGCATACATCTTCTAGATTTAATTAGCATGTTAAAATCAAAGTTTAGTCAAATTCTTCAAAACAATAGATATCATTCTGGGCTTCTTGCCCTTTAGGGTTAATTCATGAAAAGAATGCATACATGCTTAGTACAAAAAATCAAAAAGTAGGTAGTATATGAATATTTGCAAAGACACCTGTCTTATAACTCAGAAATAAATGTTAGGTATTAGCAAAAGGTAAACAATCATGGTGGACCCACACAAATCTCTCAAAGCATCAGATATGTACACCTGTCTTTCCATTAGCAAACTTGTTTATCAAAAATAATTGTCATGTATTCTGGGAAAATACTATCAACGCAGTTTGTTTTTTTAAAATTTGTTTTATTTATTAATGATGAGCGGTCTGTGAGACACATAATAAAGAAGGTTTGTACATTACATATTAGTATAAATAGAAACATATTCGTACTTTAAAAGTTAATATCAAACTTGTTACTGTGTCTTCCAAACTATCCGTCTGTAGCTTTATTAACAATAAAGATTTTCAAACTTATATAAACCGTAAGTTGAGTTTTGCTCTTCCTTATTTTGGGTCTTAGGGGTTACAGGTCTTCCAGGCGCTTGTCAATGGGGGGGGAATGTTAGGGGGTGGGGAGGGGGAGGAAGGGGACTAGCGTGAATTGAGTTTAAATTTCAGTTGGTGATCAGAGTAGAGTAAGAGTTTAGCCAGGCTCCCCATACTTTTTGGAATTTAGCCGGGCATCCTCTGTTTTGGTATATGATTTTTTCATACGAGGTTACAGTGTTTACGTTTTGGATCCAGTGTAGGATCGAAGGGGGCTCTGTTGCCATCCATTTCATGGCTATTTCTTTGCGGGCCAGGAATAGTGTCTTCTCTAGGAAGACTCGAATGTGGAATGGCCACACCTCCTCCTCCAGTAGACCAAACAGCGCCACCTTAGGGTCTAGTTCAATGGATAATGGGGGTCGTAACAGCGAGTTTACCAGATTTATTACTTCTGACCAGAACTCCCTAACGTACTGACATTCCCAGATCAAGTGCCAGAAGTCCGCCCTTGGTTGGCGGCATCTCTAGCATGAATCCGAGGTCGTATTGCGCATTTTGTGTAGTCGATTGGGAGTGAGGTAGGCTTGGTGTATAATGTATAGCTGGATTAGCTTGTTATTTACAGCTGGTGATACTGACAGGTGGGATTCAGAAATATCCTGCCATTCCTCAGGCGTAAGGGAAGTAATGGCAAGTTTCCATTTATCATATGCTGGGGGGGGGGTTAGGATCTATTTTAGCTGAGAGGAGGTGTGTGTATAAAGCTGATATTAGGCCTTTGGGTCCTTGGGATTTGAGAATGCCTATTGTAGGGAAGTTGGATATGCGGGCCGAAGGGGGGGGGGAAATTGGGAGTTTAGTGCATGTCTTAACTGAAAGAATCTGAACAGTTGGAGGTGTGAGGCCTGTAGTCTATCTCGCAGTTGTGTAAAAGTGGGGAGTATTCCGTCTATATATATGTCTTTTATTGTTTGTACCCCTTGGGCGATCCAGTATTGTGGGTCTGGGACGGTCTGTAGTGCGGTAAGACCAGGATTGTTCCAGAGGGGGAGTTCTGGTATTACACCCTGGTAGCTCTGCAGAGTCTTTATTTCTTTCCAAACGCTAAGAGCCAGTTTATGAAGTGGGATTAGTTCGGTAGCTTTGGTGTATTCTGGGAATTCTAAGAAGTTCAGGAGATTTTGTCCTGTTACTTGTTTAGCAAGTTGTTTGTCTGCTATGGGTAGTTCTTTCCCCAAGACCCAAGCTCTGATGTTTCGCAGTTGTCCTGCCAGGTAGTAAAGCCGGAGGTCCGGTAGGGCCATTCCGGCTTGCTCTTTGGGTCTTTGTAGGATTGATAGACTCAGCTTAGAGCCGGAGGAATTCCAGATAAATGTTATAATTAGGGAATTTAGGGATTTGAAGAGGCGCTTGGGGACATTCACTGGCATATGTTGCAATATGTATAGGCATTTGGATTGGACGACCATTTTGATGAGATTTATACGTCCGGCTACGGATAGTGGTAGTTTAGCCCATCGCTTCAGTTTGTGTTTTATATTTTCTAAGAGTGGGTTTATGTTATCTGCTATTGCATTATTATGGTCGTGCGACATGACCATTCCCAAATATTTGAATGTTGAGACTGGTTTTAGTCCGTATTTTGCGACGCAGGGGTCGTTTTTTGGGTTGGCCTCTGTATAGAGGATTGTTGATTTGGACCAATTAACATGTAATCCGGAGAAGTGGGAGAATCTGTCTATGTGTGTGTCATGGCTTGGGCAAAGGAGTCTGATGGGTTCGATAAGAATAAGATTGTATCATCTGCGTATAGTCCTAGTTTGCTTTCGAGATCTGACCATTTGATACCGGTTACACTAGGGGCACTTCTTAGTCGGATCGCCAGCGCTTCTATGGCTATGGCGAACAAGGCCGGGGATAGAGGGCATCCTTGTCGGGTACCTCTTGCTAGTTGGAAATCCGCCGAAGGGACACCATTGACGACCACATTTGCAGTCGGGGATTTGTATATAGTTTTAACCCATTGTTGAAATTTGGGTCCGAATCCGAAACGGATCAGACAGGCCTCCAGAAAAACCCATTCCACAGAGTCGAAGGCTTTTGCCATGTCGAGTGAGACCAGAGCCCAGGGCATGTTGTATTGTTTACCTAACTGGATAGCTGTTTGGACTCTGCGGATGTTAATGGTTGTAGACTTCCCGGGCATGAAGCCCGTTTGGTCGGGGTGTATGATGGAGAGGATCACCTGGTTTAGTCTAGTGGCCAGAATTTTAGTTAGGATCTTGTAATGCACGTTCACCAGTGATATGGGTCGATAAGATCCACAATCTGTGGGGTCTTTCCCAGGTTTCAGGATGACTACTATGGATGCTTTATAGAATGAGGCTGGGAGTGTTTTGTCTAGTTGCGCTTGATTTAGCACCTCAAGAAGTTGTGGGCCTAGTTGCTCATGGTATTTGCGGTATGTCTCTATGGGAAGACCATCGGGTCCTGGTGATTTGTTAAGGGCCATATCTTGGATTATTAGCTGGATCTCTTCCAGAGTGAAGGGGGCTTCCAGGAGGTTGACCTGCTCTTCAGAGAGGGTAGGGAAGTCTAGATTGTTCAGATAATCTAAGACATCTGTCACCGTATTATGAGAGGTGGAGGTGTATAAGTTAGCATAGAATTCTTTAAAGCAATTGGTGATAGATGGGGCGTCAGTGTACTCTATTCCTTGCTGGTTTTTGATCTTAAGGATCGTGTTAGTTTGATTTTCCCGTTTAATGAGGCTGGCGAGTAGGTGGCTGGATTGGTTCCCTAGCTCAAAGTAATGTTGTTTGGAGAAAAATAGTTGACGTTTAGCTTTGGCATGTATTTGGTGCTTATAGAGTCGGGATAGACTGAGCTAGGCTATTTTGTTGGCATCTGTGGGGGCTGATATATATGTTTTCTCGGCCTCTAGGGTTTGGTTTTCTATCTCCTTATCGGCTTGGGATGTCGTTTTTTTAATGTGTGAGATAGTCGATTTGAGGAATCCTCTGATATAGGCCTTGAGCGTGTCCCATTTCAAGGCGGGGTGGGTGTTGTCCTTGTGGGCGTCTAGGAATAAGGAGATGTGAAAAGGCATCTGGTCGTCCGATCCAATAAGTTTGAGCCAGAATGGGTGCAGTTTCCATGTGGGTCTTATTTTAATTTGTGGGAATTTTAGGGTTAGCAGTATGGGGCTGTGGTCTGAGATGCCTCTCGGGCAGTGTGTTATGCTTGTGAGATGTATTGCCAGTTCTATGGAGCTAAATATGTAGTCTATTCTTGTCAGTGCGTTGTATCCCGGTGAGTGGCAAGTGTATTCCCGTGTTTCGGGGTGGCGTAGTCGCCAAAGGTCGACCCATCCGACGCTTTCGATTAATTGTCTCAAAGGGGAGTTTGAGGTGGGGGTGGGATTAGAGGGTGTGTAGAATTTTTGTCTTTGATAGGGTCCATTATCATATTAAAATCACCTAGGCACATTACCTCCGCTAATGGATAGTGATGTGCAAACGCAATGGCAGTCTGCAAAAGATGGAGATTATTGTGGGGCGGATTGTAAATGGATAAGATGACATATGTTTTGGAGTCTATTTCTCCGTATATAAATATGTACCTTCCTTCGGGGTCTCTGCGGGTGGTGATTGGGTTCCAGCGCACTGATTTGTGAACTAGCACCGAGACGCCCCTAGAGGAGGAGGTGTGAAAGGAATGGGAAGTCCACTGGATCCATGGTTTTGACATGGTGTCTGCTTTATCTTTGACAAGGTGGGTCTCTTGTAAGCTAATGATGTGCGGGTTTAGTTGTTTGATATATGCGAATACAGTCCTTCGTTTGAGTGCTGTGCCAAGCCCTCGGACGTTCCAGCTAAGGCATTTTAGGGACGTCATTGTTTACGTGGGTGTAAGATTTAGTCTTTTGTCTGTGAATTAGGGATGGGAGGGGGTTGGTATTGATGTGTGTAAGGGGGGGAATTGTGGTAGCACCTGCTTGTAGAAGACATTGTTGAAGAGCAGAAACATAACAATTCAAAACATTGAATATTGACATCTCGCTAAAATTATACCGAGGATATCAAAGAAAACAGCAGAACAGAAAAGTTGGAGAAAGGGTAAGGAAGGGGGGGGGGAGGGGGGAAGGAGGGGGAGAATAAGAAAAAGGAAAAGGCAAAGAAGAAAACAAGAAAACAATTTAGCTACAATCTAATTAGAAGTAGCAGATGTTCTGTCTTTTTTGGGGGGTGACTTCTGTTGGCCTTTAGAGGCTTGAGGCTGACCGCTGGGCTCCAACAATAACTTTGGCGGTGTCCCGGTCGTGTTGCACACAGTCTATGCGTCAAAGGAGTGTTGGGCGTTTGGGTCACAACAAGATTTAAAGTCCCATTAGTTAGTGTTGTGGGGGCGTTCATCCTTTTGGTGTTTCAGGGTGCATATCTAGCCACTCCAAGGCCTCTGTGGGAGATTGGAGGAAGATCGCCCTTCCCTGGGCTACGATTCGTAGGTGGGTGGGGTATGCCATTGAGTAGGGAATCTGTCTCTCTTTGAATTTTCATTTCACCTCTGTAAAGGTGGCTCTTTGTTTTTGTAGCTCAGCAGAGAAGTCAGGAATATGGAAATCGTTGTGTTGTTATACTTTAACGGACCTTTTATTCTGGCTTGACGTAGTGCAGCGTCTCGGTCCCTGCAGTTTAGGATCCTTATTAGAAAGGGGCGCGGGGGGCTCCCGGCTGTGGCGGTTTTGCAGGGACTCGATGGGCTCTTTCTACTGTAAAGTTGGTAGAGAAGGTGTCGTCTCCTAGAAGTGTTTTTAGCCAGGTTTCGGCGAATGTTTCCATATGGGAACCCTCTGATTTTTCAGGTAAGCCTATTATGCGTAAGTTGTTACGACGCGAGCGGTTCTCCAAATCGTCTGTTTTGGATTGGCAGAATTCTATAGCTCGTGTTGTCTTTTTGACCGCCGTAGTTAATGGACGCAGTGAGTCTTCTGCGTTGGAGACACGCTCTTCCATTTCCCGCATTCTGTCGCGCATATTGTGTAAGTCCTGTCTTAGTAGGGAGACGTCGGATTTAATCTCTTCTATTTTACTAGTAAGAGAAGATTTACAAATATTGATTGCGTCTAGGAGTTGACGCATGGTAGGTTCTGGGTTTTGCCCTGTTTCAGTTTCAGGCTCTTTTGCCTGTGTAGGTCGCGTTGCACGCGGGGTGTGGTCAGGGGTTTCGGAACGAGAGAATTCCTTTAGTTTTTCGGTGGCGGTGCCACCTTTCGCGCGTGTACTCATGTTAGAACTCGTTGGGTTGGTATGGCGGGTTATGAGAGTTGTTGTTATAGTATAGACTGTGTCGGTATTTGCTTGTAGAAATCAGGGGTCTATATCTTTGCGTTGTTGTGGACTGCTAAACAGAGAGTGTTCGTTTGTCTAGATCTTGATAGTGCCCAATTATCTCTGGCCTAGGTCTGGCCGCGGTAAAAGAGGGTAGGAGATTATGCCAGTCAGGTATGGTGGTCGACCGACCACGAGATATTATAATCTGCTTCTACTGGTGTGGCTTATAGTCAGGGATGGGTCGGTACCTGTTGCTGGGTCTTTTGTTTGTTGGCCCGGCTCCGTGCAGTCTGTTCGCAGGAGAACAGGAATAAGAGAGCAGCCAATCCCTCGGCAGTCTTAGGATTTAAGGTGTTTCAGTTGTGTTATAGGCCGCCTGGCCCGTGCCTGCGTATGTGAGGAGTCTATGCAGTCTTGAGTATTGTCCCCCAGCCCCTTGTACGTAACTCACGGTTTTTTCGTCGCCGGCTCCGCAGGACCGGTCTCGGAGGGGGGATTCCCCCAGGAGTCGAGCCTCAGATGGTGTGGTTCACTGGCAGCCGAGCGGACCGGCGATGTGTTGAGCCGCAGATGCTGACCAGTCTGGGGTGGTCGGACCCGCTGCAACCGGTGCTGAGGGTAGGGAGAGAGGCTTGCAGCTTGTAGTGCCGGGATCAGGTCGGCGCGTGTGAGGCGCCGTGTGCCAGCGGTATGTAGCGATGGAGGAGCTGCTGTATGACGGTTCCGGCGAGGCGCGGCTTCCGTCGGGTCCCGCAGCAGCAGTACGGGCGCAGGAGATGTCTTCCGCCACTCTCCAAGGAGGGGGATGTCCGGCGACGACTCAGCCCCGCTTCTGGCACGATCGGAGGCGAGTATTTACCAGCGGGGAGCAAGCGGGGAGCCCCGGCTTCCGCGGTCGGCAACGGATGGGTGGTATCAGGACGGCCGGCGTCGGCGGTCTATCTGCGGCTCCTGCAGCAGTGGCCTGGGTCCAGGTGCGGCGTGAGCGGGGCGCCGCACTTCTCCGAGGTGAGTCTGTCTGGTTCAGCCGGGGGGTTACCCCCACCCGACTTGCGGCAAGCGCTGGTCTCCGTGGCCCGGAGGCAGCGCGAAGGGGGCTCCGGTAAGATCGGAGTGGCGCGGCCAGTCCCAAGCGCCAGCGGGGTCTCCTGCGGGGTGGTAGCTGGGGGGAGGCAGCCCGTTAGGGCTCCGGATCGGTCAGGCAGTGGGCTGGGGTGGCGAGGGTGGCTGCGTCCGAAGCGCGGGAAAAATTGGCAGGGTGTCGGCGCCGTCCCCTCTCGCGGCTCTGTTGTGGGAGCTAGAGGGCTGCAATCACTCTTGGGCTCAGTCCAGGATGTCCTTACAGGTTTAGGAGCCCTTTGGTGTTGTTTGGGCTTCTCCGGTTCTGGTCAGGCCAGGATTTTAGTCGGATCTTGTTATCCCCCTGGGGAGCTGCACTCAGTTGCGACCTTCCATGCTGGTCGCAGGCCACGCCCCATCAACGCAGTTTGTTAGATGTATTCTTAACTATGCCTGGGATTTTTGCCAATTGTCTTTTTAATTAAAAGCAGATCATGTGTATCCAACAAAGTGTCTGAGCAGGTGCTTATTAGCACCTTCCAGAAGTTAGAGCTCCACAAGGTCACTAATAATTCTACACCAGTAGTCTTAAAATGCAATATTTTTAGAAATACAGCTTTGTTAAAAATGACACAGAGTTACAAAATACAAGTATTGATAGAATTAGAAAGAAAAATGTATATATTGTGTTGAGATATACTGTGGGTATATTTGTGTGTATGTATGTGTGTGTGTGTATATATATATCAACACAATAACTAAACTTACATTAAAATATAATATTTCATGCTCTATCTTGCTGGGTTTAAACTATGACTACATTAGATTTACACATTCACCAGTGTTTAAAGCGTATGTGTCATTAGAAAGTGACTTACCGGTAATGTATAGACCAAATTCTTATATGAAATAATTTTGAAGAATTTTTTTTGTGAATTCTTTTTTATTTTTATATATTTTGTAAAAAAAAAATCTTGAAATCCTGCAGTTTTTACACTGACCACTAAGCCTAATAGTTTGACACTTCCTGTTCTACAGCAGTCATTATCATCCCAGGCAGGATTTCAATTGCAGGTAGCACCTATATATAAATAAAACGGCATCCTCCCTTTACAATAGGTGATAATCATAGCATAATTAAGGCTCATCAATGATTGTCTTTTGGGTGAATTAACGACTTTTTTGCTAATTGTTTGAAATCCTCGCCATTTCCCTTATTAGCTAAGTAAACACTCTATATGTTGTTCACTCAAGTGGGCATGTGTTCGTGCGAGGAATCTCTGGCCAGGAGGTTTTTAATTAGTGCAAAGAAAAAACCATTGTCTTCTGCCGCATGAGTCATTGTATTTAGCTGGGTAAACAATCACCCCTCATCTTAAGTCCTTTGAAAAACTGAACAACTGAACGAATGCCATTTAAACTTAATAACAAGTGAATGATCCAACTACTATTTTAATGCAGGCTGAAACTCAGCGATAAACAACAAGGGAATGATTATCGCTCACTTTTGCTCGTTTGAATGAATTTTGAGCGATAATCGTTGCATGTAACTAGGCCATTACTCTCCCTCATTGAACAATGACCTTCATATAGGTCAAATTGCATGCCTAGAACATTCTCCTATAGAGGTCAATGGGTCCCCTTTTGGGAATTGTGTGGATGGCCTATGAGTTCTGCTGTAAAGCGTACAAGTAATATGTGCATATACCTGTACACATATAAGCCTTATATAGAAAGTGAATAATGGCTTCTACCTTGCTACTATCCTCTAAATGAATTTTCACAGTTGAAAAAAATCTAATATACCAACAGGTCAGTGCGCAAACAGGTGAAGAAGTCAAACAATAAAGGACAGTAAAACTACCAATCCAAAGCCTAAAAGATTTATCGAATATGGTCTGTATAGTACTATCTCAGCAAGCAACAGTTACCTCGCTAGGCAGGGATAGTTTTCTAACTGCGCACCTCTGCTGCTATATACAGGTAGGGATGTATCTCTACAGTGTTTTCAGCTAATGATTAGACATTTGGTTAGGAAGGGCTGTGTGCTGTGTGACCTCCTTGAGGGCACTATACTGCAATATACACAGGTGTGTTATGTGTCTTATATAGGCAGGGATACAGACTGTTACACTACTCTACTCTTTCTTACAATATGCTGTTATATAGGGGCTGTTGCTTTTTATGCAAGGTCATTCCTCAATTGAACCCTAGACTGTTATAAGTCTGTTAGGTGCTATTTTGGGAGCTTTTGATCTTTATGCTCCAATTTTTTTTCCTATTGTGTGAGGATTACTCGCTGTTTACTGCTGGTGTAGGTCATTACCAGTTTTGAACTCTTATATGATACCGCTGATGAAACCAAGAGGGTAGAAACATTTTTCCATTTTTTTTTCAGTCCCCATAGGGAATAAGAACTTGCGATGGTTAGATCATTCCTGCAGTATCATGTAATATCATAGTATAACATTATAGCGCAATCTATCAAGCTACGCCGTAGGCATGACTTGATAAGCAATCTGCAATGGAAACACAGGGGCCTATGATTTTTCTTGTGCGCATATTTCACGCAATTCATGTAAGCAGCAACATGGCTGCCTATGGAAGATTGGTGCAGCATGTTCCATGGGCAGAACTCATGCACAGAATACGCTATACTAACAGGGTCGTGTGAGCCCGACCTTCTAATGCAGGCTTTTTATCAAAACTGTTCTCCACGTGGCACCAGGTTGAGGTAGTTTAACACGAACTCTTATGAGCCCTTTCCCAAGCAAAGAATGCTGACAAAATATCTTCCCCAATAGTTGGTTTCCTCAAAAAATTCTCTCGAATACAATCTTTCCATCTTTTCTGGAACCCCCACTAGTTGCAAATTATTTCTCCTGAGTCTATTTTCCAGATCATCTGTTTTATATTGCAAAGTATGAATATACTACTTGCATTTACTAATTGTATCCTGCATAGTATGTTTTTTCTTCCAGTTCATTAATATAGTTCATTAATGTTTTAGACAATCTATCAGTAACTTTCAGCAAATCGTGTCTGATAAATCCAACATCTTTTAAGCTACCAACCTGAGCAAGAAGGGAAGCCAAGACAGTATTGATTTTAGTCACAGCTAGAAAAACATCACATATATTAGTTTGTTTTGTGTATTACTTTGCATATCCACACCATTAGCTTGTGCAGAGATGGCCTGCATAACTGCATTCACAGAGGCAGATGAAGTATATAAAAGAGGGCCATGCTTACCCTTCTTAATTACAGAGTGACATAGCATATTAAAAGTCCCATCAGAGTAGGCAAATATAGCTGTAGATGTTTCATGAGCATTTTTTACCGGGATTGCAGGAGGAGCCGAACAAGTAAATTTCGCCAACCTATTCGCTGCATCGTGGCATTTCTCCATAAAGTGATCAGAGTGGTCAAAACGTTCTGCGCATTCCACACAATCACCCCGCTCAATATTTGTTATTGCCTCCAATGTTGCACAGGCAGCCTTATGGTGCAAAGTATTCACAGAAGCATTTGCACATACCTGCACCACAGTGCCATCATGAAGCGCACATGCACCACCAGCTCTTTCCTTCTCGTCATCACAACTCAAGCACAAGTTAAGTGATGGGCAGGCTTCACTGTAGACTAGCCTTTGCTATCACGGCTTTTGATTGTAATTATTAAATGTTCATAAAAATGTCGGCCCCATGATCAGTACTTCATTTTATATATTGAACCCCCTAATACATTTTCATTAGAGATGAGCGAGCACCAAAATGCTCGGGTGCTCGTTACTCGAGTCGAACTTTCAGTGATGCTCGAGAGTTCGTTTCGAGTAACGAACCCCATTGAAGTCAATGGGCGACTCGAGCATTTTTGTATATGACTGGTGCTCCGCTAAGGTTTTCATTTGTGAAAATCTTAGCAAATCACCAAAGTCATGTAAAAAACACAGAAATGGATAGGGCAGGCGAGGAGCAACATGCAGGGCTGCATTTCGGGCCCCAAGGTCTCACTATTAAGCCACAATAGTGGCAAGAGTGAGACCCCCCCCCCCCCCCCCCACTGTCAGCATAACGATCGTTCTCCTCTGCCACAGCTGTAACAGCTGTGGCAGAGAAGAATGATGTTAGCCCATTGAATTCAATGGAGCCGGCAATACAGCCGGCTCCATTGAAAGCAATGGGCTGCCGGCGAGTGCGGGATGAATTTTCGGGAAGGGCTTAAAAATATAAGCCCTTACCTGAAAAAGAAAGATTTTAGTGTAAAAAAGAATAAAAATGCAGGCATTCTCTTCAATGGAGCCGCTGCTGCTGCCGGCGACTCCATTGAAAACAATGGTCTGCTGGCACACCTGAATTCTTTTTTAGGGAAGGACTTTACATATAAGCCATTCCCTGGAAATTAATTAAAAGTGATTTAAAAAACAAAAAAAATAGATACCTCCCTTCAGCTGCCAGGGCACAGCTGTGTCTTCTCCTGCTGTCCCCTGCACTGTGGTGCTGAACTGCTGTCATTCAGCTGAGAGCTGCGCTGAGCCAATCAGAGGCAACACTCACTCACCCATTCATGAATTCATGAATGGGTGTGAGTGAGATCTGCCTCTGATTGGCTCAGCGCTGAGCCAATCAGGGGGCAGGTCTGACTCACACCCCCTTCACACCCACTGCAGGCCAGCCGCGCTGAACTCCATCTGCCGGGACAAGGTGAGTATATATATATTTTTTATTTTTACACATTTCTGGATGAATTGCAGGGAAGGGCTTATATATTTAAGCCCTTCCCGACAATTCATCCCGCAATCGCCAGCAGCCCATTGCTTTCAATGGAGCCGGCTGTATTGCCGGCTCCATTGAATTCAATGGGCTAACATCGTTCTGCCGGGACAAGGTGAGTATATTTATTTTTTATTTTTACACATTTCTGGATGAATTGCAGGGAAGGGCTTATATATTTAAGCCCTTCCCGACAATTCATCCGGCGATCGCCGGCAGCCCATTGCTTTCAATGGAGCCGGCTGTATTGCTGGCTCCATTGAATTCAATGGTCAGTGCTCGTTTAATCGAGACGAGTACCGCATGGTGCTCGTCTCGAGTAACGAGCATCTCGAGCACCCTAATACTCGAACGAGCATCAAGCTCGGACGAGTATGCTCGCTCATCTCTAATTTTCATACATATTTGAAAATTATATTGCCACATATCAGGCACACTTCCACAAGCTTTTCTCTGTGCATTTATTGTTCCTTTAAGGTTTTTTAATAGACAAAGACTTAGGTAATTGAATAGTCTAGGTGAATCCAGGGCAATTGTATTAACTGGAACAACAAATGGATGAAAAAAGTTTTGTACCATGTTAGCCAGTGGAGCAAAATGTGATTGTTCTCAGCAAGAGAAACCAAGTAATCTTGTAAATATGATAGCTTTTAATGGCTAACGAAAATACATGATGTTAATACGAGCTTTTGAACCAACTCAGGGTTCTTCCTCAGGCATAATACAATTATCCATTATGCCTGAGGAAGAACCCTGAGTAGGTTTGAAAGCTCGCTATAACATCACATATTTTTGTTAGCCATTAAAATGATCATATCTACAAGATTACTTGGTTTCTCCTGCTGGGGACAAAAGATGGACACGTGAAGGAACAAACTATTCTTCATATTAACGCCCATACATGCCTGGAGCCTCATTCAGTTTGCATTTCATTGGCATTAACAATTACATGACCATGACAGTAACTGTTATTTCTTCACTGTGGTTTTGGCCTCCTCATACTAGTGAGGTCTGGAAGGAATCACTTCTCTCTGAATTAACTGAAGTATGTGAGTTTTTACAGCCTTTAACCAAACTTTGATGGATCAGTCAGATGTTTTTGCAGAGACATGATAATATCCTGAGACAGCACACATAGGCACCGCAGTAGCTTCTGGGTTTGTTCATGAATCTCTATTAATGCTGCTCAAAGTGGCAGATGTGGTGATGCTAACGATGGCTTGTTGGCCCTGTGGCTCTCTTTCAGAATCAATGGATGCTTAATCAGATTTCTCCTTTTATTTCCCTAATGTCCAATTCATTTGGTTCTTTGTTAAAGAGGCTGAGAACTGCAATCTGCTCTTGCGTGAAAACCTTGGCAAACTTTGCCCTGGGTTGGTCCCCTTGTAATTAAACTTTTGCTGCTGGTTGCAAACCTCTGCTGTTCAAGGCACCAATTAGTAAGCATGACACACTTTGCCTGCTAGGAAAATCTTGTGGGTGATATTAAGCTGTTAATAAGATGTAGTCTGCTGAATATAAATAGTTATTTTATCTCCTGTTCTTTATACGTATTTGGCTTGTTCAGTAATATATATTATCTGTAAATGGTCAGTACTTGTGAATGGGTAAAGGAAGACTAAATTTAGAAGTTACACACAAAAACATATTATTTTCTTGATCTCCTTTGGTGCTGCTCTGTCTAATATTACACTCAAAACTGTGTGAAATATAGAGATAATTATTCTATATGCGACCGAGGAAATCAGCAATTTCCCTATCCTCCTTCTCACAAAGCTGTATTTGCTATAAGGCAACTGGCTGAAGAAGTCTGCAGTAGAAGACCAGGCATGCCAAGCTCTGCCCCTTGGTTAAGCCTCATACCCTCAGCCATTTGTAAGTTGAAAATTGAAGTGATCAGGTGGAAATGAACACCTGTGCTCTCTGCAAGATTTCACCAAGCTTGCTTATTTTAAGAAGCAGAGACTGTCTTGTGACTAGACGTCCGCAAAATCCATTGGTTCAGGGTGTAATAAGCATATTGCTGCCTTGGCACACATAGGGCTCAGAAGGATAGGTGCCATGCCACTTTGCAGAGAATTTGAGATACTAGTATAGTTTTAACTCCTCGAGAAGTTACCCCATTTTAGAAACGGCCCCTCCCCCACCCCCCTTGGCATTTATCTGGGGAAGTAGCAAGCATTTCTACGCCACAGGTATTATTGAAAACTTAAAAGGAGCCTGTCATCACTTTGAGCCTCATAATCTACATTGGTAAAGTCCCCTGGACATTTTCTAGGCAGAATGTTTTTATGGGGTGGTTTGCCATTGCCTTCCCCAGTCATCTTTTTACCCCCCAGCAAGCTGGGTACTCATTTTACTGACCTCATAGGAATGGAGGGCTGAAGTCAACCTTGAGCCGGCTACATGAACCACACGGAGATTGAACCTGCAACCTTCAGGTCATGAGAGAGAGCTTAGGACTAGAGATGAGCGAACGTACTCGTCCGAGCTCGATGCTCGTTCGAGTATTAGGGTGTTCGAGATGCTCGTTACTCGAGATGAGTACCACGCGATGTTCGAGTTACTTTCACTTTCATCTTTGAGACATTAGCGCGCTTTTCTGGCCAATAGAAAGACAGGAACGACATTACAACTTCCTCCCGTGATGTTCCAGCCCTATACCACCCCCCTGCAGTGAGTGCCTGCGGAGATCAGGTGTCACCCGAGTATTTAAATCTGCCCCGCCCGCGGCTCGCCACAGATGCATTCTGACAGAGATCAGGGACAGTGCTGCTGATGCTGGAGCTGCTATAGGGAGAGCGTTAGGAGTTATTTTAGGCTTGAAGAACCCCAACGGTCCTTCTTGGGGCCACATCTGACCGTGTGTAGTACTGTTGAGGCTGCTGTGAGCAGTGTTGCACTTTTTTTTTTTTTGTATATCGGGCGTGCAGAGCATTGCGTCCTCAGTCTGCAGTAATTTTACATAGTATAGGGCCAGTAGTGGTGAGGCAGGGACAGTGGGAAAGGTGAAAGAGATATACTGTCTATATAGGCAGTGGGCTTTTTCAAACAAATTTGGGAAAAATACTATCTTTGGGCTGCCTGTGACCGTCTTGAGTGTACTGCCTCTCTGCTGGGAGTAGTAGTCCTAATTAATACGCAGCTAAGTGTTACAGCAGGCTTGCGCAAAATTATTTCCTGGCTCTGCGTTGCCCGTTACATCACCGCCGTCATCCCATCCAGAGGGAAACAGTATACATATATACGCTGCCTACAGTATCTGTCTGCTGTCTCAGCTCAGCCTTTAAAAAAATAGAAGCAAAATACTTAAGGCCTACTAGTGGCCTTTGGACACTTGACTGCTTCTGCGCTGTGAATTCCACTAGCTCAATCATACGCACCTACGTCTCACTACAGGCTTGCGCAAAATTCTTTCCTGGCTCTGCTGTGCGTTCCGTAAGCGAAGTCAGCCTCCAACCACAGGCCAATAAGCGACACATTTAATTACAGCGTTCTGTTTCTGCACTACTGGTAATACACCATGCTGAGGGGTAGGGGTAGGCCTAGAGGACGTGGACGCGGGCGAGGACGCAGAGGCCCAAGTCAGGGTGTGGGCACAGGCCGAGTTCCTGATCCAGGTGTATCGCAGCCGACTGCTGCGGGATAAGGAGAGAGGCACGTTTCTGGCGTCCCAAGATTAATCTCACAATTAATGGGTCCACGCGGTAGACCTTTATTAGAAAATGAGCAGTGTGAGCAGGTCCTGTCGTGGATGGCAGAAAGTGCATCCAGCAATCTATCGACCACCCAGAGTTCTACGCCGTCCACTGCTGCAACTCTGAATCCTCTGGCTGCTGCTGCTCCTTCCTCCCAGCCTCCTCACTCCATTACAATGACACATTCTGAGGAGCAGGTAGACTCCCAGGAACTGTTCTCGGGCCCCTGCCGAGAATGGGCAGCAATGGTTCCTATCCCACCGGAGGAGTTTGTCGTGACCGATGCTCAACATTTGGAAAGTTCCCGGGGTCCGGGGGATGAGGCTGGGGACTTCCGGCAACTGTCTCAAGAGCTTTCAGTGGGTGAGGAGGACGACGACGATGAGACACAGTTGTCTATCACTCAGGTAGTAGTAATTGCAGTAAGTCCGAGGGAGGAGCGCACAGAGGATTCGGAGGAAGAGCAGCTGGACGATGAGGTGACTGACCCCACCTGGTTTGCTAAGTCTACTGTGGACAGGTCTTCAGAGGGGGAGGCAAGTGCAGCAGCAGGGCAGGTTGGAAGAGGCAGTGCGGTGGCCAGGGGTAGAGGCAGGGCCAGACCGAATAATCCACCAACTGTTTCCCAAAGTGCCCCCTCGCGCCATGCCACCCTGCAGAGGCCGAGGTGCTCAAAGGTGGGGCAGCTTTTCACTGAGAGTGCAGACGACCGACGAACAGTGGTGTGCAAGCTTTGTCGCGCCAAGATCAGCCGGGGAGCCACCACCACCAGCATGTGCAGGCATATGATGGCCAAGCACCCCACAAGGTGGGACGAAGGCCGTTCACCGCCTCTCCCCCTGTGCCCCAACCTACCACTGAGATCCAACCCCCCTCTCAGGACACAAACACGACCGTCTCCTGGCCTGCACCCACACCCTCACCTCCGCTGTCCTCGGCCCCATCCACCAATGTCTCTCAGCGCACCGTACAGCCGTCGCTAGCGCAAGTGTTTGAGTGCAAGCGCAAGTACGCTGCCACGCACCCGCATGCTCAAGCGTTAAACGTGCACATAGCCAAATTGATCAGCCTGGAGATGCTGCCGTATAGGCTTGTGGAAACGGAGGCTTTCAAAAACATGATGGCGGTGGCAGCCCCGCGCTATTCGGTTCCCAGTCGCCACTACTTTTCCCGATGTGCCGTCCCAGCCCTGCACGACCACGTCTCCCGCAACATTGTACGCGCCCTCACCAACGCGGTTACTGCCAAGGTCCACTTAACAATGGACACGTGGACAAGCACAGGCGGGCAGGGCCACTATATCTCCCTGATGGCACATTGGGTGAATTTAGTGGAGGCTGGGACCAAGTCAGAGCCTGGGACCGCTCACGTCCTACCCACCCCCATGAAGCTTGACAAAGACCATCTATGTAACGGTCGAAACGTCGCTGTATTTCATGATGATGTGATGTTCTGATGGAAATATAAGTCTTTATTGCACCTGAAGATCTGGACTCTGCTGCCTATTTTTCCTTTTTACTCCTTCTCAATCTATGGGATTAGGATTCAATCCCAGTTAGGCGTGCAGGACACTACATGTGGAAGAAACCCCCCCCCCCTTATGGGTTATGGTGATTGCTGCTGAAAAGAATTTTCCTTTATCTGACAGAGCAGACCGACCGCTGGCTTTCGCCGCTGAGCCTCCAACCGGGCATGGTCGTGTGTGACAACGGCCGTAACCTGGTGGCGGCTCTGCAGCTCGGCAGCCTCACGCACGTGCCATGCCTGGCCCACGTCTTTAATTTGGTGGTTCAGCGCTTTCTGAAAAGCTACCCATGCTTGTCAGACCTGCTCGGAAAGGTGCGCCGACTCAGCGCACATTTCTGCAAGTCCAACACAGACGCTGCCACCCTGCGCACCCTGCAACATCGGTTTAATCTACCAGTGCACCGACTGCTGTGCGACATGCCCACACGGTGGAACTCTACGCTCCACATGTTGGCCAGGCTCTATGAGCAGCATAGAGCTATAGTGGAATACCAACTCCAACATGGGCGGCGTAGTGAGAGTCAGCCTCCTCAATTCTTTACAGAAGAGTGGGCCTGGTTGGCAGACATCTGCCAGGTCCTTGGAAACTTTGAGGAGTCTACCCAGATGGTGAGCGGCGATGCTGCAATCATTAGCGTCACTATTTCTCTGCTATGCCTCTTGAGAAGTTCCCTGCAAAGCATAAAGGCAGACGCTTTGCGCTCGGAAACGGAGGCGGGGGATGACAGTATGTCGCTGGATAGTCAGAGCACCCTCCTGTCTATATCTCAGTGCGTTGAGGAGGAGGGGGAGGAGCATGAGGAGGAGGGGGAAGAGACAGCTTGGCCCACTGCTGAGGGTACCCATGCTGCTTGCCTGTCATCCTTTCAGCGTGTATGGCCTGAGGAGGAGAAGGAGGATCCTGAAAGTGATCTTCCTAGTGAGGACAGCCATGTGTTGCGTACAGGTACCCTGGCACACATGGCTGACTTCATGTTAGGATGCCTTTCTCGTGACTCTCACGTTACACGCATCCTGGCCACTACGGATTACTGGGTGTACACACTGCTCGACCCACGGTATAAGGAGAACCTTTCCACTCTCATACCCGAAGAGGAAAGGGGTTCGAGAGTGATGCTATACCACAGGACCCTGGCGGACAAACTGATGGTAAAATTCCCATCCGACAGCGCTAGTGGCAGAAGGCACAGTTCCGAGGGCCAGGTAGCAGGGGAGGCGCGGAGATCAGGCAGCATGTACAGCACAGGCAGGGGAACACTGTCCAAGGCCTTTGACAGCTTTATGGCTCCCCAGCAAGACTGTGTCACCGCTCCCCAGTCAAGGCTGAGTCGGCGGGAGCACTGTAAAAGGATGGTGAGGGAGTACGTAGCCGATCGCACGACCGTCCTCCGTGACGCCTCTGCCCCCTACAACTACTGGGTGTCGAAGCTGGACACGTGGCCTGAACTCGCGCTGTATGCCCTGGAGGTGCTTGCTTGTCCTGCGGCTAGCGTCTTGTCAGAGAGGGTGTTTAGTGCGGCTGGGGGAATCATCACGGATAAGCGTACCCGCCCGTCAACCGACAGTGCCGACAGGCTTACAATCATAAAGATGAACAAAGCCTGGATTTCCCCAGACTTCTCTTCTTCACCAGCGGACAGCAGCGATACCTAAACAATACGTAGGCTGCACCCGCGGATGGAAGCATCATTCTCTATCACCATAAAAAACGGGGCCTTTTTATCTTCATCAATCTGTGTATTATATTCATCCTCCTCCTCCTGCCCCTCCTCCTGAAACCTCACGTAATCACGCCGAATGGGCAATTTTTCTGAGACCCACAAGGCTCAGTCATATAACTTTTGTAAACAATGTTTATACGTTTTAATTCTCAATTTAATAAAGCGTTGAAACTTGCACCTGAACCAATTTTTATTTTAACTGGGCCGCCTACAGGCCTAGTTACAAATTAAGCCACATTAACCAAAGCGATTAATGGGTTTCACCTGCCCTCTTGGTTGGGCATGGGCAATTTTTCTGAAGCACATTTGTACTGTTGGTACACCAATTTTTTGGGGCCCTCGCCTACATTGTAATCCTAGTAATTTTTAGCCCACCTGCATTAAAGCTGACGTTACCTCAGCTGTGCTGGGCACTGCAATGGGATATATTTATGTACCGCCGGTGGGTTCCAGGGAGCCACCCATGCTGTCGGTCCACACGGAGTTGTAACTGCATGTGTCCACTTCTAAAGAACCCCAGTCTGACTGGGGCATGCAGTGTGGGCCGAAGACCACCTGCATTAAACCTGACGTTAGCTCTGCTGAGCAGGGCACTGCAATGGGATTTATTTATGTACCGCCGGTGGCTTCCTGGGACCCACCCATGCTGTCGGTCCACACGGAGTTGTAACTGCATGTGTCCACTTCTAAAGAACCCCAGTCTGACTGGGGCATGCAGTGTGGGCCGAAGCCCACCTGCATTAAACCTGATATTAGCTCTGCTGAGCAGGGCACTGCAATGGGATTTATTTATGTACCGCCGGTGGGTTCCAGGGAGCCACCCATGCTGTCGGTCCACATGGAGTTGTAACTGCATGTGTCCACTTCTAAAGAACCCCAGTCTGACTGGGGCATGCAGTGTGGGCCGAAGCCCACCTGCATTAAACCTGACGTTACCTCAGCTGTGATGGGCACTGCAATGGGATTTATTTATGTACCGCCGGTGGGTTCCAGGGAGCCACCCATGCTGTCGGTCCACACGGAGTTGTAACTGCATGTGTCCAATTCTAAAGAACCCCAGTCTGACTGGGGCATGCAGTGTGGGCCGAAGACCACCTGCATTAAACCTGACGTTACCTCAGCTGTGATGGGCACTGCAATGGGATTTATTTATGTACCGCCGGTGGGTTCCAGGGCGCCACCCATGCTGTCGGTCCACAGGGACTTCACATTAGGGATTTGTACCTGCCAGTGTCTATGTATTAAAAACCCCGGTCAGACTGGGGCATGCACTGTGGGCCGAAGACCACCTGCATTAAACCTGACGTTACCTCAGCTGTGCTGGGCACTGCAATGGGATATATTTATGTACCGCTGGTGGCTTCCTGGGACCCACCCATGCTGTCGGTCCACACGGAGTTGTAACTGCATGTGTCCACTTCTAAAGAACCCCAATCTGACTGGTGCATGCAGTGTGGGCCGAAGCCAACCTGCATTAAACCTGACGTTACCTCAGCTGTGATGGGCAATGCATGGGATTTATTTATGTACAGCCGGTGGGTTCCAGGGAGCCACCCATGCTGTGGGTGCACACGGAATTCTCATTGCGGAGTTGTAACTGCCTGTGACTATTTATAAAAAACCCCGGTCTGACTGGGGCATGCAGACACCTTGACAGAATGAATAGTGTGTGGCACATGGGTTCCCCATTGCTATGCCCACATGTGCAGCTCCTGATGGAGGTGGTACAGGATTGGATTTCTCATTGCTTCTGTACAGCATTATGGGCTATCGCCCCGCCCCTTTTAAAGAGGGTCGCTGCCTGGCCGTGCCAACCCTCTGCAGTGTGTGCCTGCGGTTCCTCCTCATGGCAGACGCACTTATAAATAGACATGAGGGTGGTGTGGCTATGAGGCCAGCGTGTGGCATGAGGGCAGCTGAAGGCTGCGCAGGGACACTTTGGTGTGCGCTGTGGACAATGGGTCGTGCGGGGGGTTGGGCAGCATGTAATTTAGGGAGGTGTGTTTCATACTTACCGGATGCTCAGTCCCAGCAATTTGGCTCTCCTGGATTTGGTAAGATTAATGGTAGATGCACATGCATAAAGAGTCACTTTCTGTGCACGCCGCAACTTCATGGGGACACAAGCTGAAACCTGGTGTCCAGTAAGTATCAAACAGTGCTACCTGGATTCTCTTTTCCCTAACCTTTTGAGTCCCATATTGTAGTTTATGAGAATCAAAGTGATGACAGCCTTCCTTTAATGTGTAGTGGATGCAAATATTTATTAGAATATCAGAAACTTCTAAAGCACTCCATTTTGAAAATTGCATCACTACAATGTATTCATCTATGGGGTAAGTCGACAGATTATTTCTGAAAGCAGTAATGTAGTAACACCTCAATATTCATTGTGATATGCCTTCTGTTTTTAGAAACACCCTATAGACAAATATAATACAAAGTACAAAAAGAATTTTAATGCCTAATTTTTCTGGAATGTTTTCAGGCACCCTATTAGCTTTGCAGTGGTTTTGAGGTACCAGAAAATTATTTTCTCCATATGGAAAAAATATCCAATTAAGGATGCAGGTTTTTGAAAGTAATTACAGAGTTTCCCTGAAAATAAGCCCTACCCCATAAAATAAGCCACACCCTGGTTTGGGGGGCATGAAAAATATAAGCCCTACCACTAAAATAAGCCCTAGCTACAGTACATAAAAAAGCAATGCATTACCTAGCAGGCGCCATCCGGGTCCCTCACACTGCTGTCTGTAATTCCGGCATGCTTGCTTGCAGTTCTCAGCTGCCGACAAAAGATTGCTTGCTGATAATGGCAGCATGTAATGGCTGTGATTGGTTCTTCAAGCAATGCATTAATTGGCTGAGCCATGGCGCTCGAGAACCAATCAGAGCCATCGCTTCCTGGAAGCGGGGTTTATGAACCCAGTTACCAGGAAGCAATCTTTTGTCAGCTGCTGAGGACTTCAAGCAAGCGTGCCAGAACTCCAGATGCCAGCAACAGCGTGATGGACCCAGACAATGCCAGCTAGGTAAGTATGTTAAAACGTTACCCCCATCCCCCTCTTTTTGGGGCAAAAATTAATGTAAGCCAGGGTCTTATTTTCAGGGAAGCACTGTATCAGTTTTATTCCCACTAATGGTTCTTATGACTTAGGCAGTATTGCTAACTGCATTATTAAAACATACTCTAAGCTTCTTGCTAGTCATGTTTGCAAGGTTATACCTGAGGAAATTCACACGGATCAGATATGATTTGTACCTGGCAAGGAAGAATACTCTACACATATTCTCACTTACTTCTCATGAAAAACGAAGGAGAGAGTTCCTATGTATCTTGTCAGTTGACACTGAGACGGCCTTCTACAGTGTAATTGCAGGTTCTTATGGACTTCTCTACAGTAGATGGGTAACTTCCACAAAAGTGACAGCATCTTATCAGAGCAATTTCCCATTAACAATGGCACCCGTTAGACCTGTCCCTGGTCTCCCTTGCTCTACATCCTTACCATGGAAGATTTGGGGGTGGTTCTACAAAAAAAAACAGACACTTCTAGAATCTGCTTTGTTTAGGACCACCACAAGCTAGCTTTATACACTGACGATCTGCTACTATATGTTTGCTCCCCTCATATTTCTAAATGAGTTTGCTAGATTTGACTGCCTCATTAACTTCAAGGCCAATTTATCTAAAGCTGAACTATTGAACATCTCTTGATTCTCTAATGGTGTGCAGTCTATCTGGAATAATTTTTCATCTAAATGGAAGGACTAGAGTATCACAGGGGTCGATGATGTCAGACCAATCTGATCAGCTTCAACACTAAAGTAAGTTCTAGGCTGGACCTGGGAGAGTCTATTGATCTTATATATCTGGATTTCTCTAAAGCATTTGACACCGTGCCGCATAATAGGTTGATATATAAAATGAGACAGCTCGGATTGGGTGAAAACGTGTGTATATGGGTAAGGAACTGGCTCAGAGATACAAAGCAGAGGGTGGTAATCAATGGATCGTACTCTGATTGGGCCACCGTTGCTAGTCGGGTGCCACAGGACTCAGTATTAGGCCCCATTCTGTTCAATATAGTTATAAACAACCTATTAGAGGGACTGCACAGTAAAATATCAATATTTGCAGATGATAAAAAAATATAGATATAACAATTAATACAATGGAGGACAATGGGCAGTTACAAAAGGACCTAGATAAGCTGCGGGCTCAGGCAGAAAAATGTCAAATGAAGTTCTACTGGGGGTACTACTAGGGAAAAGTGATATGGAAAATGACCTGGGGGTACTAGTGGATTGTAGATTTAACTGGAGCAACCAATGGCAGTCAACTGCTGTAAAAGCTAATAAGTCTTGGGGTGCATTAAAAGAGGCATGGGGCAAGGGATGAGAACATTATTCTCCCACTACATAAGGCACTTGTCAGGCCCCACATGGAATACTGTACACAGTTCTGGTCACCGATGCTCAGGAAAGATGTTGCAGTGCTTGAGGGGGGTCAAAGAAGGGCAACTAAATTAATAAATGGAATGGGAGGACTGGAATACTCAGAGAGGCATCAAAACTGGGATTATTCACCCTGGAAAAAAGACGGCTAAAGGGTGACCAAATAACTATGTATAAATACATGAGGGAATGATACAAGGATCTCTCCCATGATCTGTTTATACCCAGGACTGCGACGGTAACAAGAGGGCATCCGCTACGTCTAGAAGAAAGCAGGATCCATCACCAACACAGAAGGGGGTTCTTTACTCTAAGAGCAGGGAGACTGTGGAACTCTCTGCCTGAGGACGTGGTGATGGCAAAATCCATAGAGGAGTTTAAGAGAGGACTAGACGTCTATCTAGAGCGCTATGATATTACAGGATATAGACAATAGGTGACCAGCGGGTTATTGTTTTGGGTCTTACATTCAGGCAGGAACTATCAAAGGTTGATCTAGGGATTATTCTGATTGCCATCATCGAGTCGTGAAGGAATTTTTCCCCCGAATGGGCTAATTGGCTTCTGCCTCTTAGGGTTTTTTGCCTTCCCCTGGATCAACAAGAGGGTTCAAACAGGCTGAACTCGATGGACATTGTCTTTATTCAGCCTAACCTACTATGTTACTATGTTACATATCTTGGCATTGAGATCCTAGCTCAATTACATTTTCTCTTTTCCCTTAACTATATTCCGCTTGTTAAGAGCCAGATCCCCACCGATTAAAACTTCTGACTAGAGATGAGCGAGCATACTCGTCCGAGCTTGATGCGCGTTTGAGTATTAGGGTGCTCGAGATGCTCGTTACTGGAGACGAGCACCACGCGATGTTCGAGTTACTTTCACTTTCTTCCCTGAGAAATTAGCGCGCTTTTCTGGCCAATAGAAAGACAGGGAAGGCATTACAACTTCCTCCTGTGACGTTCCAGCCCTATACTACCCCCCTGCAGTGAGTGGCTGGGGAGATCAGGTGACACCCGAGTATTAAAATCTGCCCCGCCCACGGCTCGCCAGATGCATGCTGACCGAGATCAGGGAAAGTGCTGTCTTGCTGTAGCTGATATAGGGAGAGTGTTAGGTGTTATTTTAGTCTTCAAGAATCCCAACGGTCCTTCTTAGGGCCACATCTGACCGTGTGCAGTACTGTTGAGGCTGCTGGGAGCAGTGTTGCACAATTATTTTTTTTTGTATATCGGGCATGCAGACCATAGCGTCCTCAGTCTGCAGTCATTTTACAGAGTATAGGGGCAGTACTGGTGAGGCAGGGACAGTGGGAAAGGTGAAAGAGATTTACTAGCTATATAGGCAGTGTGGTTGTTCCCAAAAAAATAAAAAATATACAATATTTGGCCTGCCTGTCACTGCCTTCAGTTTACTGCGTCTCTGCTGGGGGTAGTAGTTGGTGAATTAATACCCAGCCTTGCACATAATTGTTTACTGCCTCTGCAGTGCGTTACGTACGCGAAGTCAGCCTCCAACAGGGAAATCGAAATACAGTGTATATCACAGGCAGTGTGGTTGTTCCCAAAAAGTTCAAAAAAATACTATATTTGGCCTGCCTGTCACTGCCTTCAGTTTACTGCGTCTCTGCTGGGGGTAGTAGTTGGTGAATTACTACCCAGCCTTGCGCATAATTGTTTCCTGGCTCTGCAGTGCGTTACGTACGCGAAGTCAGCCTCCAGCAGGGAAATCGAAATACAGTGTATATCACAGGCAGTGTGGTTGTTCCCAAAAAGTTCAAAAAAATACAATCTTTGGCCTGCCTGTCACTGCCTTCAGTTTACTGCATCTCAGCTGGGGGTAGTAGTTGGTGAATTAATACCCAGCCTTGCGCATAATTGTTTCCTGGCTCTGCAGTGTGTTACGTACGTGAAGTCAGCCTCCAACAGGGAAATCGAAATACAGTGTATATCACAGGCAGTGTGGTTGTTCCCAAAAAGTTCAAAAATATACAATATTTGGCCTGCCTGTCACTGCCTTCAGTTTACTGCGTCTCAGCTGGGGGTAGTAGTTGGTGAATTAATACCCAGCCTTGCGCATAATTGTTTCCTGCCTCTGCTGTGCGTTACGTACGCGAAGTCAGCCTCCAACAGGGAAATCGAAATACAGTGTATATCACAGGCAGTGTGGTTGTTCCCAAAAACTTCAAAGAAATACAATATTTGGCCTGCCTGTCACTGCCTTCAGTTTATTGCATCTCTGCTGGGGGTAGTAGTTGGTGAATTAATACCCAGCCTTGCGCATAATTGTTTCCTGCCTCTGCAGTGCGTTACGTACGTGAAGTCAGCCTCCAACCACAGGCCAATAAGTGGCAAATTTAATTACAGCGTTCTATTTCTGCTAATCTTGTAATACACCATGCTGAGGGGTAGGGGTAGGCCTAGAGGACGGGGGCGAGGACGCGGAGGCCCAAGTCAGGGTGTGGGCACAGGCCGAGCTCCTGGTCCAGGTGTATCGCAGCCGACTGCTGCAGGATTAGGAGAGAGGCAAGTTTCTGGGGTCCCCAGATTCCTCTCACAATTAATGGGTCCTGCCGGTAGACCTTTATTAGAAAATGAGCAGTGTGAGCAGGTCCTGTCGTGGATGGCAGAAAGTGCATCCAGCAATCTATCGACCACACAGTCTTATAGGCCGTCCACAGCTGCAACTCTGAATCCTCTGGCTGCTGCTGCTCCTTCCTCCCAGCCTCCTCACTCCATTACAATGACACATTCTGAGGAGCGGGTAGACTCCCAGGAACTGTTCTCGGGCCCCTGCCGAGAATGGGCAGCAATGGTTCCTCTCCCACCAGAGGAGTTTATCGTGACCGATGCCCAACCTTTGGAAAGTTCCCGGGGTCCGGGGATGAGGCTGGGGACTTCTGGCAACTGTCTCAAGAGCTTTCAGTGGGTGAGGAGGACGATGATGATGAGACACAGTTGTCTATCACTCAGGTAGTAGTAATTTCAGTAAGTCCGAGGGAGGAGCGCACAGAGGATTCGGAGGAAGAGCAGCTGGACGATGAGGTGACTGACCCCACCTGGTTTGCTAAGCCTACTGAGGACAGGTCTTCAGAGGGGGAGGCAAGTGCAGCAGCAGGGCAGGTTGGAAGAGGCAGTGCGGTGGCCAGGGGTAGAGGCAGGGCCAGACCGAATAATCCACCAACTGTTTCCCAAAGCGCCCCCTCGCGCCATGCCACCCTGCAGAGGCCGAGGTGCTCAAAGGTCTGGCAGTTTTTCACTGAGAGTGCAGACGACCGACGAACTGTGGTGTGCAAGGCTTGTCACGCCAAGATCAGCCGGGGAGCCACCACCACCAGCCTCACCACCAACAGCATGCGCAGGCATATGATGGCCAAGCACCCCACAAGGTGGGACGAAGGCCGTTCACCGCCTCCGGTTTGCACCACTGCCTCTCCCCATGTGCCCCAACCTGCCACTGAGATCCAACCCCCCTCTCAGGACACAGGCACGACCGTCTCCCGGCCTGGACCCACACGCTCACCTCCGCTGTCCTCGGCCCCATCCAGCAATGTCTCTTAGCGCAGCGTCCAGCCGTCGCTAGCGCAACTGTTTGAGCGCAAGCGCAAGTATGCCGCCACGCACCCGCAGGCTCAAGCGTTAAACGTGCACATAGCCAAATTGATCAGCCTGGAGATGCTGCCGTATAGGCTTGTGGAAACGGAGGCTTTCAAAAACATGATGGCGGCGGCCCCGCGCTACTCGGTACCCAGTCGCCACTACTTTTCCCGATGTGCCGTCCGAGCCCTGCACGAGCACGTCTCCCGCAACATTGTACGCGCCCTCACCAACGCGGTTACTGCCAAGGTCCACTTAACAACGGACACGTGGACAAGCACAGGCGGGCAGGGCCACTATATCTCCCTGACGGCACATTGGGTGAATTTAGTGGAGGCTGGGACAGAGTCAGAGCCTGGGACCGCTCACGTCCTACCCACCCCCAGAATTGCGGGCCCCAGCTCGGTGGTGGTATCTGCGGTGGTGTATGCTTCCTCCACTAAACCACCCTCCTCCTCCTCCTCCTACGCAACCTCTGTCTCGCAATCAAGATGTGTCAGCAGCAGCACGTCGCCACCAGGCTGTGTCGCGCGGGGTGGCAGCACAGCGCTGGGTAAGCGCCAGCAGGCCGTGCTGAAACTACTCAGCTTAGGAGAGAAGAGGCACACGGCCCACGAACTGCTGCAGGGTCTGACCGAGCAGACCGACCGCTGGCTTTCGCCGCTGAGCCTCCAATCGGGCATGGTCGTGTGTGACAACGGCCGTAACCTGGTGGCGGCTCTGCAGCTCGGCAGCCTCACGCACGTGCCATGCCTGGCCCACGTCTTTCATTTGGTGGTTCAGTGCTTTCTGAAAAGCTACCCACGTTTGTCAGACCTGCTCGGAAAGGTGCGCCGGCTCAGCGCACATTTCCGCAAGTCCAACACGGACGCTGCCACCCTGCGGACCCTGCAACATCTGTTTAATCTGCCAGTGCACCAACTGCTGTGCGACGTGCCCACACAGTGGAACTCTACGCTCCACATGTTGGCCAGGCTCTATGAGCAGCGTAGAGCTATAGTGGAATACCAACTCCAACATGGGTGGCGTAGTGGGAATCAGCCTCCTCAATTCTTTACAGAAGAGTGGGCCTGGTTGGCAGACATCTGCCAGGTCCTTGGAAACTTTGAGGAGTCTACCCAGATGGTGAGCGGCGATGCTGCAATCATTAGCGTCACCATTCCTCTGCTATGCCTCTTGAGAAGTTTCCTGCAAAGCATAAAGGCAGACGCTTCGTGCTCGGAAACGGAGGCGGGGGAAGACAGTATGTCGCTGGATAGTCAGAGCACCCTCATGTCTATATCTCAGCGCGTTGAGGAGCAGGGGGAGGAGCATGAGGAGGAGGGGGAAGAGACAGCTTGGCCCACTGCTGAGAGTACCCATGCTGCTTGCCTGTCATCCTTTTAGCGTGTATGGCCTGAGGAGGAGGAGGATCCTGAAAGTGATCTTCCTAGTGAGGACTGCCATGTGTTGCGTACAGGTATCCTGGCACACATGGCTGACTTCATGTTAGGATGCCTTTCTCGTGACCCTCGCGTTACACGCATTCTGGCCACTACGGATTACTGGGTGTACACACTGTTCGACCCACGGTATGAGGAGAACCTTTCCACTCTCATACCCGAAGAGGAAAGGGGTTCGAGAGTGATGCTATACCACAGGACCCTGGCGGACAAACTGATGGTAAAATTCCCATCCGACAGCGCTAGTGGCAGAAGGCGCAGTTCCGAGGGCCAGGTAGCAGGGGAGGCGCGGAGATCAGGCAGCCTGTACAGCGCAGGCAGGGGAACACTCTCCAAGGCCTTTACCAGCTTTATGGCTCCCCAGCAAGACTGTGTCACCGCTCCCCAGTTAAGGCTGAGTCGGCGGGAGCACTGTAAAAGGATGGTGAGGGAGTACGTAGCCGATCGCACGACCGTCCTCCGTGATGCCTCTGCTCACTACAACTACTGGGTGTCGAAGCTGGACACGTGGCCTGAACTCGTGCTGTATGTCCTGGAGGTGCTTGCTTGTCCTGCGGCTAGCGTCTTGTCAGAGAGGGTGTTTAGTGCGGCTGGGGGAATCATCACGGATAAGCGTACCCGCCTGTCAACTGACCGTGCCGACAGGCTTACATTCATAAAGATGAACAAAGCCTGGATTTCCCCAGACTTCTCTTCTCCACCAGCGGACAGCAGCGGTACCTAAACAATACGTAGGCTGCACCCGCGGATGGAAGCACCGTTCTCTATCACCATAAAAAACGGGGACCTTTTAGCTTCATCAAGGTGTGTATTATATTCATCCTCCTCCTCCTGCCCCTCCTCCTGAAACCTCACGTAGTCACGCCGAACGGGCAATTTTTCTTAGGCCCACAAGGCTCAGTCATATGACTTTTGTAAACAATGTTTATACATTTCAATTCTCATTAAAGCGTTGAAACTTGCAGCTGAACCAATTTTTATTTTAACTGGGCTGCCTCCAAGCCTAGTTACAAATTTAGCCACATTAACCAAAGCGATTAATGGGTTTCACCTGCCCTCTTGGTTGGGCATGGGCAATTTTTTTGAGGTACATTAGTACTGTTGGTACACCAATTTTTTTGGGCCCTCGCCTACAGTGTAATCCTAGTAATTTTTATGGGCTTCGCCTGCACTCATGCTACAGCAAGGTGTGTGGGGTTGGCCTACACTTTTGCTAAATGTAACTGGGGCCTTGTCTATACTGCAACTACTGAAATGTGAAAGAGACTGTTATCTCCCTAAACTGCTGCAGCGGGAATGTTACTGTGGTCTGTCTTGACTGCTACTACTACTGAAATGGAACTAAGACTGTGCTCCCCCTATACTGCTGCTAGTGATATGTTACTGGGGCCTGTCTTGACTGCTACTACTACTGAAATGGAACTAATACTGTGCTCCCCCTATACTGCTGCTTCGGAATTGTTACTGTAGCCTCTCTTGACTGCTACTACTACTGAAATGGAACTAATACTGTGCTCCCCCTATACTGTTGCTTCGGAATTGTTACTGGGGCCTGTCTTGACTGCTACTATTACTGAAATGGAACTAAGACTGTGCTCCCCCTATACTGCTGCTTCGGAATTGTTACTGGGGCCTGTCTGGACTGCTACTACTACTGAAATGGAACTAATACTTTGCTCCCCCTATAATGCTGCTAGTGATATGTTACTGGGGCCTGTTCCTAATGCTACCGCAGAAATGATACTAATTCTGGGCTCTGCCTATACTGCTGCTAATGCTATGTCACTGGGGTGTGGAAACGGAGGCTTCCCAAAGACATGATGGTGGCGAGGCCATTTCCCACCAACGTGGTTAATGTTAAGGTGCATATAACCACGAACACGTAGTGCCTCAAAAACATCCCCCTCCTCCTCCAACAATGAAAACATTCTTGGCAAATACCTTTGCATTGGTCCGTCTGGTGGCAGTCCAAGAATTTCACCTTTACCGACACAAGAGAGCCCCCCCACCATCCCCCCGCCACGGCCCACTTAATCCTGGCCACATTCCGAAAACCAACTAAATAAAACCGCGCTACTAGGTCCGCAGTCGCCACCACATTCCCACCAACGCGGTTACTGTTAAGGTACATATTACCAGTCTGACTGGGGCATGCACTGTGGGCCGAAGCACACCTGTATTGTATGTGACGTTAGCTCTGCTGAGCAGGGCACTGCAATGGGATACATTTATGTACCGCCGATGGGTTCCAGGGAGCCACCCATGCTGTGGGTCCACAGGGACTTCACCTTACGGATTTGTACCTGCCAGTGTCTATGTATTAAAAACCCCGGTCAGACTGGGACATGCAGTGTGGGCCGAAGACCAGCTGCATTTAATCGGACGTAACCTCAGCTGTGCTTGGCAATGCAATGGGATATATTTATGTACCGCTGGTGCCTTCCTGGGACCCACCTATGCTGTCGGTCCAAACGGAGTTGTAACTGCATGTGTCTACTTATAAAGAACCCCAGTCTGACTGGGGCATGCAGTGTGGGCCGAAGCCCACCTGCATTAAACCTGACGTTACCTCAGCTGTGCTGGGCACTGCAATGGGATTTATTTATGTACCGCCGGTGGGTTCCAGGGAGCCACCCATGCTGTGGGTCCACAGGGACTTCACATTACGGATTTGTACCTGCCAGTGTCTATGTATTAAAAACCCCGGTCAGACTGGGGCATGCAGTGTGGGCCGAAGACCACCTGCATTTAATCGGACGTAACCTCAGCTGTGCTGGGCAATGCAATGGGATAGATTTATGTACCGCTGGTGGCTTCCTGGGACCCACCTATGCTGTCGGTCCACACGGAGTTGTAACTGCATGTGTCTACTTATAAAGAACCCCAGTCTGACTGGGGCATGCAGTGTGGGCCGAAGCCCACCTGCATTAAACCTGACGTTGCCTCAGCTGTGCTGGGCACTGCAATGGGATATATTTATGTACCGCCGGTGGGTTCCAGGGAGCCACCCATGCTGTCGGTCCACACAAACTTCACAATAGGGAGTTTTACCTGCCTGTGTCTATGTGTTAAAAACCCCGGTCTGACTGGGGAATGCAGTGTGGGCCGAAGCCCACCTGCATTTAATCTGACGTTACCTCAGCTGTGCTGGGCATTGCAATGGGATATATTTATGTACCGCCAGTGGCTTCCTGGGACCCTCCCATGCTGTCGGTCCACACGGACTTCACAATAGGGAGTTGTACATGCCTGTGTCTACTTATAAAAAACCCCAGTCTGACTGGGGCATGCAGTGTGGGCCGAAGCCCACCTGCATTTAATCGGACGTAACCTCAGCTGTGCTTGGCAATGCAATGGGATATATTTATGTACCGCTGGTGCCTTCCTGGGACCCACCTATGCTGTCGGTCCAAACGGAGTTGTAACTGCATGTGTCTACTTATAAAGAACCCCAGTCTGACTGGGGAATGCAGTGTGGGCCGAAGCCCACCTGCATTTAATCTGACGTTAGCACTGCTGTCCAGGGCACTGCAATGGGATACATTTATGTACAGCCGGTGGGTTCCAGGGAGCCACCCATGCTGTGGGTGCACACGGAATTCCCATTGCAGAGTTGTACCTGCCTGTGACTATTTATAAAAAGCCCCGGTCTGACTGGGGCATGCAGTGTGGGCCAAAGCCCACCTGTATTTAATCTGACGTTAGCTCTACTATCCGGGGCACTGCATTGGGACAAACTACAGGAGCAATACAGCGCTAATGAGACGTGCACAGCTACGCTAGCATAGGAGTCCGCTGTAGGCCCGCAATTGCTGAGGGTTTGTGCAGAGGCCTATGTCCTTGGTGCAGTGAAAGTCCGCTTCCTGCCTAGGATTGCTGAAGCTGTGGGCCGAGGCCTATGTCGTGGGCATGGTGCAAGTCTGCCATGTTTGGCTGCTCCGATCAATTTTTTGTTCATGTCTTGGGCTTCCTAGGACCCCCCTATGCTGTTGGTACAAACTTAGTTCCCATCGCGGTGTTTGACCTGTCTGGCACAAAGGCACTGACTGACTTGGGTAGAGGGCAGAGCGCTGACGGCTTTCCCCTTGCAGTGTGGATTGAGCTATGCGACACCTTGACAGAATGAATACTGTGTGGCACACGGATTCCCCATTGCTATGCCCATGTTTGCAGCTCCTGATGGAGGTGGCACAGGATTGGAGTTCTCATTGCTTCTGTACAGCATTGTGGGCTATCGCCTCGCCCCTTTTAAAGTGGGTCGCTGCCTGGCCCTGCCAACCCTCTGCAGTGTGTGCCTGCAGTTCCTCCTCATGGCAGACGCACTTATAAATAGACATGAGGGTGGTGTGGCTATGAGGCCAGCGTGTGGCATGAGGGCAGCTGAAGGCTGCGCAGGGACACTTTGGTGTGCGCTGTGGACACTGAGTCGTGCGGGGGGGTTGGGCAGCACGTAACCCAGGAGAAGTGGCAGCGGAGTGTCATGCAGGCAGTGATTGTGCTTTGTTGGAGGTAGTGTGGTGCTTAGCTAAGGTATGCCTTGCTAATGAGGGTTTTTCAGAAGTAAAAATTGTTGGGAGGGGGGGGCCCACTCTTGCCGCTATTGTGGCTTAATAGTGGGACCTGGGAACTTGAGATGCAGCCCAACATGTAGCCCCTCACCTGCCCTATCCGTTTCTGTGTTGTTCCCATCACTTTCTTGAATTTCCCAGATTTTCACAAATGAAAACCTTAGCGAGCATCGGCGATATACAAAAATGCTCAAGTCGCCCATTGACTTCAATTGGGTTCGTTACTCGAAACGAACCCTCGAGCATCGCGAAAAGTTCGACTCGAGTAACGAGCACCCGAGCATTTTGGTGCTCGCTCATCTCTACTTCTGACGTTGTTATGACATTAGGTAGCATTTAAATGATATTTGGACTAGCTGAATAAAGCTAGCTTACAAAAAAAAATACGTGAAGATGTCATTTTTGTAGGGGAACATGTTTTTCATTTTTAGTACTACTTGAACACTTATAATTTTTTAACAGGCATATGCGTCAATTTGTATGAGCATTTTGCAGAAGTTGCACTTCATAAAAAGTCTACAGAAGTCAGATAAATGCAAAAATCATTCTTGGATGAATGGACCTGGCATTGATAGACAAGTGTCTCACTGATATATGCAGTGTTTACTTATGCATCATTTGACACAAATGTGATTTTTTTTTCTGCGCGCACCAGTTTTTGCTGTTTGTGGTACTTCAGTAGCGAAGTGTTAATCTGGTACAATTCTTAATAAGTCAACACCAAGGAGCAATGCTTCGTCATTGTTCTGGGTCTTCAGATATCAAGTTTTTTTTTTCTGCTCTTGCTTTGTTAAATATGTTGCCCTGTTGCAAGTCATAACCGCACATAAGAATTATAAATGGCCATTTGACTGGTAACATAGTATGTAAGGCCAAAAAAAATGTATGCCCGTTCAGTTCAGCCCATTTTCCCCTCAATGTTGATGGGGGGGGGGAAGCCAAAGAAAAAAATGATGCAGAAGCCAATTTTCCCCATTTAAGGAAAAAATTCCTTTCCGTTAGGCCATTTTTTGAAAAAAAAGGCATGTTTGCTAGGTACAAAGGAACACTAAGTGAAGAAAACCCAGCACTCCAGGCGATTAACCATACACAAATGACTGGTTAAAATAAGGTGGTCACTTACCTCACAGGGGAGTCTCCTTCCTACTTTCACCAATCATTTGTGTATGGTTAATCGGCTGGAGTGCTGGGTTTTCTTCACCTACTGTTCCTTTTGGCACCAGGAATTTCATTTCAGGGCCTCATCGACGCTCTTCCCTTTTGGATGTCCGTTTGACCAGGAAAGGTGGACCCAATATCCAAGGGTTCCATTTCTGCCTGCAGGGATTCCGGGTGTGACGGACTACCTCACGTTGTGTGGCCCATTCCAGGTAAGTCACCTCTCATTTTAGCTCGAACATCCAATCATTTCTTTACCCCAGGAGTGCTGCCTTTGTTTATGATGTTTGCTAGGTAGATACTGTCTACATTTTGGTCTCCTTTCTGTGAAACATACATTTTGGAAAAAATGCTAATTTAAACATTTGACTAACAATAGGCAAAAGATAAAAAGTCTTCTGCAATAGTGGTCATGTTGGGGTTGGAACTTGGAATTGTTGTTATTGTGGACAAATTTTAAAATGGCCACATACTGTGACCTGGACATTACAGTCCTGCACACAGGGTTTGCTATAATACATCTTTAGTAAGAGCAGATGGATGGCTTAAGATTGCAGCTTTCAAACTCAGGCCCCCAAATATTTTTCATTGCTACTCATTTGTGGGATTCCACATATTAGGACGAATATACTATGTGGTGACATTTTAAGCAACAAGATGCTCGGTACGTACATACCTTTGATCCACTATGTGATTAATTACATCATTAGTGAAGAGCAAACTGAAAAGAAAAATTCATTTTATCCTGTGTTAATTACAGTCCCTAAGGTAGCTGTAAATCAGGAATCAGATTGTAATGAGTGGTAGATAACTAGCAGCCTGTGTTTAAAGACATCCATTGAAAAAGAACTCACCACTTTCGATGGCAACCTGTTCCACTCATTGATCATCCTCACGGTCAGAAAGTTTTTTTTCTACCTAATCTCCTCATTTGTTTTCACTGCTGAGAATAAGACATGCAATGTTCAGGGTCTATGGATAGCGGATAACACACGGAAAGGTGCAGTGTTGTCTAATGTGTGTTGTGCCCAAGTTTCTCAGGAGCAACTGCCATGTGAATCCGGCCCAAGTCTAGGACTACACTAATGGCCCTTTTACACAGGATGATTATTGTTCAGATTTCTGTGCTCCCGCAGGAATCTGAACGCTAATCATTTTAAGCAACAAGATGCTCGGTACGTACATACGTTTGATCCACTATATGATTAATTACATCATTAGTGAAGAGCAAGCTGAAAAAAAAAATCATTTTATCCTAATGTGTTAATTACAGTCCCTAAGGTAGTTGTAAATCAGGAATCAGATTATAATGAGTGGTAGATAACCGTAGGGTTGGGCAACTTCTCGGGTACTCTTTGGGTGTTTCCTTTGCAAAATCTAGTAGGTACACCATTTTCACTAGAACATGGCAGTAGAAAGATGGGATTGGCTTTGTAGACTACGTCATTGTCTGAATACTGCACTGTGTGTACTCTGCCAACCGTAAAATGGCACTGTGACATTTTTTGCTGTTCTGAATCCTATATATTTATATTATCTATAACTGATAGAGACACATACAAACACCTTCAGATCCAACCCTAGCCTTCTAAACTATGTCTTTTTTTTAGAATACAGAGCAGGTCAAGGAGAAGTAGGCCAGCACCACACTCTTATGAAAGTTGTCTAAAAGAAAATGTCTTTGTTGCCCATTGTAACCAATCACAGCTTTCCTTCCTTTTACTCATAGAATCCATAGAGTTGGAAGGGACTTCCAAGGTCATTGGGTCCAACCCCTTGCTCAATGAAGGATCACTAAATTATCCCAGACAGATGTCTATCCAGCAGCCTGTGTTTGAAGACGTCCATTGAAAAAGAACTCACCACCTTCGGTGGCAACCTATTCCACTCATTGATCACCCTCACAGTCAGAAAGTTTTTTTTCTACCTAATCAGTTTCTCCTCATTTGTTTTCACTGCTGAGAATAAGACATGCAATGTTCAGGGTCTATGGATATCAGATAACACACGGAAAGGTGCAGTGTTGTCTGATGTGTGTTGTGCCCGAGTTTCTCAGGAGCAACTGCCATGTGAATCCGGCCCAAGTCTAGGACTACACTAATGGCCCTTTTACACAGGATGATTATCGTTTAATTTCTGTGCTCCCGCAGAAATCTGAACGATAATCATCCAATGTAAATGCATGCAGTGACTAAACAAGAATTGAAAAAAGAAAGAAAAACCCACACAAACACAAGGAGAATATATAAGCTCTGAGCAGATATTTTCTATGGTCAGATTTGAACCTAGGACTCCAGTGCTGCAAGGCAACAAATGCTAACCAATGAGTCACCTTGCTTCTTCTTCCTTCTCCATCTTCTGCTCATTCTCAATAAATATTTACGCTGTGTAAATAAAGATAATTATTATTATGAAGAAGAAATCCATACAAATACATGTAGAACATACAAATTCAATTTTTATAGCCCATACACTTAATGAGGAGAAGTAGAAAGAGGAAGAAGCAGCATGGTGGCTCAGTGGTTAGCATTGTTGCCTTGCAGCCCTGAGGTCCTAGGTCCAAATTTGGACGAGGATAATATCTGCATGGAGTTTACATATTCTCCTTGTGTTTGTATGTGTTACCCTTTATTTACATAGCAGCATGGTGGTTCAGTGGTCAACATTGTTGTCTTGCAGTGCTGGGGTCCTAGATTCAAATCTGACAAAGGACAATATCTGGATGGAGTTTAAATGTTATCCCTGTGTTTATGTGGGTTTCTTCTTCATAATTAAAATCAGTTTTATGCATATAGTGCATACTGTACCTTTATTGTGAACGAGGAAGAAGAGAAGGAAGATGAAGAGTAAGCATGGTGGTACAGTAGTTAGCACTGTTGCCTTGCAATGCTGGGGGCATAGGTTCCAATTTGACCAAGGACAATATCTGCATGGATTTGGTATGTCCTCCCTGTGTTTATCTGGTTTTCTTCATATAAATAATCACCTTTAGGGTACATGCTCGAGGACAATTTTTCCGTTCGATATTTGGGTACGAATATTGGATCGAAATGTCCTATTTTTGTCCAATCTTTGAATGAGAATTGCACACACCAATGTGTGGTGTTCAGCACATCAGACAGCACATGGATGGGATGCCCGGGTGCTGTCCAATATGAGCTGTGCCCATGAATTTCGAGCGCAACTTTTAAATCGTCCCTGTGAATGTACCCTAGTTCATGTATAAATGCATAAAACTCTTCATTAAAATGTACATGTGTATTTATGTATAAATGTAGAATTTTCTGCGTCCTAATGCAGCATTCACACAGGCGCTGCAATTTTCGGCCACCCACATCGCGGCTGAAAATCATATGACGACGAGGCAGCCGCGACCAAGTTACGCCCAGTTACATATTCTCGCCCATTCAGACAGCCGAGTGTGGTGTATATACGCCACAGCCCGGAATACTGTCAGCCGGGGAAGAGAGCACAGCTCTGCTAAACTCCCTCCCCCTCTTCGCCAGCAAGGGGGGACGGGGGCAGGAACTTAGTAAAACTAGTCATGCTAAACTCTCTCCCCCTCCGCCTGCCGGTGGCTCCCATTATCTTTTCCGGCCTCACATAAAGGAGGTCGCTGGAATCGGCACCATATGTGCTATTTTTTCAGGACGGACGATTTTATGCGCCGCAAAATTGCCCATCTGATCAAATACATTGAAATCCAATGTTTTAGATGGTCGTGATTTTCGGCCAGTGTTTTTTTTATCGCGGTTCAATCACTGTGATAAAACACTCATGTGAATAAGGCCTTAAGTGCATCTTGCAAAAATGTTCTGCAAGTGTGAAAGATGCCTTTGTGTGCTCTCACAAGCACCAGAATATTCTGCCGTGCAGAAAAATACGCACCATAGTCGCCACGTCTAAGCTGCGAATTTGATGCAGATTTGCAAATGGCTTAATTAATGGCGGCATGCTGTGAAATATTCCGATACATGTAGAAACACCCTTAATCACCTATAAAGTACAGTCCAATGTAGCGACTGCAAATCACAAAAATGTGCAAGTTGGCATGATCTTCATATTTATAGTAAAAAGTTGATTGTTAACTGATTGTTGATGGCAGCAATGTTTTGCTGATCAACCTGCAAATCCACAGAACTAATCACTTAAAGGGGTTGTCCCGCGCCAAAACGGTTTTTTTTTAAATTCAATAGGCCCCCCGTTCGGCGCGAGACAAACCCGATGCATGTGTTTAAAAAAAAAAACGGATAGTACTTACCCGAATCTCCGCGCTGCGGCGACTTCTTACTTACCTTAGTAAGATGGCCGCTGGGATCTTCACCCACGATGCACCGTGGGTCTTCTCCCATGGTGCACCGTGGGCTCTGTGCGTTCCATTGCCGATTCCAGCCTCCTGATTGGCTGGAATCGGCACACGTGACGGGGCGGAGCTACGAGGAGCAGCTCTCCAGCACGAGCGGCCCCATTCACCAGGGAGAAGACCGGACTGCGCAAGCGCGTCTAATCGGGCGATTAGACGCTGAAATTAGACGGCTCCATGGAGACGAGGACGCTAGCAACGGAGCAGGTAAGTGAATAACTTCTGTATGGCTCATAATTAATGCACGATGTACATTACAAAGTGCATTAATATGGCCATACAGAAGTGTATACCCCCACTTGCTTTCGCGGGACAACCCCTTTAACTTCCTATAATCAATCTGAAAGCTGTGCGGACTTGCATGTCGGTGTAGTTTTTATCCATCCAGAGACCACTACATAGGACTGTACCCTTCGGCATTTACTACATTGAATGCACTTTTAACATGGCAGTATTTTACACGGCACGCTTTGCATTCTACATACCGACCTGATCTCTAAAGTGTGCTCCAATTAACCTCAAATTAAAAACAGCCAGTGGCTAATTATGGAAATTGTACTAAGCTCATTGCATTTATCAGGGGAAATAAAAATTCAGCAGATCCTCCACTAATATTTGGTGATTAGCATATGGTGTTTATGCTATAAGGTTCCATCACTTTCAATTGAGAAATGTCTGCAATGAGCACTAGCCTGCATTGCCCGATCAGAGGAGGAAAGGTTCTACTAAAAGCTCGTCAATATTGTTTACACAAAAGTGTAGGAAATAGTTTCCTAGCATGGCCGCATTGATTTACACTGGACTGACAGTAAATGCCAAGAGTTTATATCGCCTTCTTTTCATCTCGTTTTCGTTGATTTTGGTTGTCTTAACGGCTCATTAGGATCCTTTATAATTTTCAATGAGATCTATTCAAAAATAGATTTAAAAATAGCAGGAGCCTAGAGTGAATGTAGTTGTCCCACATTAGGGCATTTTGAAAAAGGGGTTGTCTCACAAGTGGTGATCACAGTGTATCGTCTGTAGTTTAGAGAAGCTGATGGTCATCTCAAAACTGCACAGGGTATGAAATGGGTACGGGAGCCAGTCCCACTGCATACCTGGTAGGCGCCATCTGTTTGAAACAGCTAAAGGCCCATTTTGATGAAACGATAATTGCTCAAAAGATGTCGCTCAAACCACATCCAAATGTTTTCTGCATGGAGCGGCCGGCTGTTCTACAGCCGAGCGCTCTGTGCTGGGTATGGAGAGCAGAGCTGGACCGCTCTGTTCTTCATACCCAGCCTGGTATCAGGGAGCGGGATACAGCTGAAACAATAGTATCAGCACGCTGAAAGACAACGGTGAGCGACGGGGTAATGAAAACTGCACGATGTAAGTTACACACAACGATTATCGCTCAAAAGACGGCTTTTGAGCGATAATCATTGTGCCTAAATGGACCTTTAGCCTGCCACAAACAGACACGATCGGTTCTAGCTCTGATCACAGCTATTTGACAGCTTGCAAGCACTGTCAAACCTTTTTGTGGCATGTTAGCTGTCAGTAGGATGGGGAGTGTCCCTCCCTTCCAACCCAGAATCGGCCCCATGTAAAGTGATCACAGGGCACAGTAGCCCTAGTGAAGGCTCCTAGGGCTGTCATGCATTAAACCTTATTAAACCTTGCCTGTGACAAGATTTAATACGTGAGCTTCAAAAATACAATCTACTGCAATACTGAAGTAGTGCATTATATTGTAGAAGCAATCAGAGGATTGCAAGTTAAAGTCCTCTAAGGGGACTAAAAAAGTAAAATTTAAGTGAAATAACATTTTAAAAAATGATAAAATAAAAAGTTTAATTTTTCCACAAAATCTAAACAATAAAAAAAAAAGTGAAACAGGCATTTCCTGCTAGACAGTGAATGCGACATCACTAGTGATGTAATGAACACTGCCTTGCCGGAGGGTAAATGTAGCAAATGGAAGGTACATCAACTGGAAAAAGAAGATTCAGCCGGCTTGCGGTGATGTGACCCAGGGGACTGGAGGAGCCAGGAGAAGATCAGTGAGGTGAAGATCTGGTAAGTATGGAATTTTTTTATCCTAATGACAGAACCCCTTTACCGTGACATCTTTAAAATTGTATTCTTACAGTTCATCTGTACCAGACTGCCTACTTTAAGGAACTCCAACAAAAAAAAAGAGATACATTTTCTTTTCACTTATCTGACTTGCAAGGCAGAGCTAGAATCATGGTTATTGCTTAGCACCAGGTCCAGTAGGAGGGGATGACATCACTTTACTTAGGTTTATGTGACCAGCGTTATCACACAATGTGCTGTAGTTCCGGTCGGTGTCTACGAATGATGTACCACTAGGGCTTACAGTCACCGGATTACCGAAAACATACAGGGGAAGAATTATATTTTTTGGTGTAAAAAAGTTGTAACATTTGGAACAAGCCCCGCTTTTGCAAACATTTTCCAACTTTTTGAGAGGCATGCCACTCTGTGACACTTTTGTCAAAAAGGGACACGGTTTGCCAGAAAGCGGCATAGTCACCTATGACTGACACATTTTTGTATAATGTATGCCAGAAATTAGCATAAATTATATCAACAATCTACGGCTAGAGATGAGCGAACCTACTCGTTTCGAGTAATTACTCGATCGAGCACCGCGATTTTCGAGTACTTCCGTACTCGGGTGAAAAGATTCAGGGGGCGCCGGTGGGCGGGGGGAGGCGTGGCGGAGGGGGGGTAGCAGCGGAGAACAGGGGGGAGCCCTCTCTCTCTCCCTCTCCCCCCCACTCCCCGCAGCAACCCCCCACTCACCCACGGCGCCCCCCGAATCTTTTCACCTGAGTACGGAAGTACTCGAAAATCGCGGCGCTCGGGGCGAAAAAGGGGCGTGGCCGAGTAGGTTCGCTCATCTCTATCTACGGCAGCTCCTAGCTGGTGTAGACTTCTGTGTGGGCGCATGGAGGAGCCAAAATGTGCCTAATATATGAAGAGGCATGCACATAGAGCTCCAGATAATATTAAGAGCGGTCTTAATAAATCTCCCCTATTGTCTGAAGTCTAATGACAAGTAAATGAATGAAGGATAAGTCTCACACTATGAAGAGAAGGCAAAGATGAGACCCACATTATTTTGTTATGGCTTTATAGAAAGATTTAAGTAGTATAAAACAAATAGCATAAAATACAATAAAAATGAAATTGTTATATTTATCAAGTACCTGTATAAAGACAGAATAATCTGGCATACAAAAGTTTACAACAGAAAAACCACAGTAGAGCGTGTTATTTATCTGTATTGCACATCATATTTTCCATACCGTATTACTATTTCTGACTTAAGAAATTTTCCATTACTCATTAATAGAATGAAGCTATTTTTCGGACAGCGTATTAGAAAGTTTCAGTATTGAATAGCTGCAAACTGCAGAATGTGTGCATACAAAAACAGGCCTCTATAGGAATCACAATTTGCCTTTAAGCAATTAACCCCTTCCCTCTGCCCAGGCCCCATTTCAAATCTGACAGGTGTGAATTTAAGTGGTAATAACTTTGGAATGCTCTTACTTATACAAGTGATTCTGGGATTGTTTTTTCATGACACGTTGTACTTTATGTTAGTGGTTAATTTGGGTTAATACGTTTTGTGTTTATTTATAAAAAGAAAATTCCTAAATTTACATAAAATTTTGAAAAATGTGCAATTTTCTGACTTTGATTTTTTCTGCTTGTAAGGATGCATTCAGACGACCGTATATCGGCCTGGTATTCACGCCGGCCGATATATGGCGTCTCTCTGCAGGCGGAGGAGGCTGGAAGAGCCGGGAGCAGTCCTCTAAGCTCCCGCCCTCTCTCTGCCTCACATATAAGGCCGCCTGCACATGGGTGGATTTGCATAGCGGAATCCAGGGTGGACGTCTGCCTTCGGGTTCCGCAGCAAATACCGTCCATAGCATGCTATGGAAAAGTGATTCTTCCTGCACACGAGCAGAAACCAATTCCGGTTTCCGCTTGTGGAGGAAAAAAAATCGCAGCATGCTCTATTTTTGAGCAGATTCCGCTCGGACAGCTTCCATTGAAGTTAATGGAAGCCGTCTGACCCGCAATGGTTGTGATTGTATTACAGAAAGTGAAATAAAAAACAATCAATCACTGAAAACGGCCATATACTTACGGATACAGGAGGGCAAGTATGTGCACCACCTTAGCATGCAGGCTGCCAAACTACTAAAATGATCATTGAGCGCTACATTGATTGGCTGAGCCATGGTGCTTGAGAACCAATCAGAGCCAGCACTCCTTGGAGGTGGGATTTATGAACCCCCTAACAAAGAAGCAGCGGCTGAAGACTGCAAACAAGTGTGCCAGAGCTTCGGGAGGAGAAGTGCGGTGGAGCGGACAGCACCTGTTAGGTAATGTATTGTTCTTTGTTTTGTTATTTTAATGCAACTAGGGCTTATTTTGGGGGTCAGGCTTATATTTAAAGCTCTCTTCCCACCCCCACCGCGAAAATCCAGGCGAAAGAGCACTACAAAGTCGCTATATTTCACAGAAATCGCAAGAACACAGCTGCGATATTCTTGCACCGATATCACTGTCGCCCATGTAAAAGAGGCTTTAAGCATAAAATACATATATGTGTAAAAAGATTTGTTCGACCTGTTCAACCTGGTTTCTGGTAACCATAACCAGTGCTGTAGCACGAATTCCCCAGCCGCAGCATGTCTATTTTTTTCCGTTACGGCCGAGCTGCTCGCAACGGAAAAGCATGCGGCCAAGCCACTCCAAAACCCCCGTCTCAGTGCCGCGGGTTTTGAAGCTGCACTTTCCCGGCAAAATCTCACGTTTTTTCACTGCGGCCAAACCACAAGATTTCCGACGCCCTGTGAGAACCCAGCCTTATTCTCATTCTCTTCTATGGAAGTCCAGTTTGGCGGTTTCCATAATGCAAGCCACTAGCAGCTACAGCATACAGATGGATATTCTCATTTCAGCCATGACTGGTTGCGATGGGGCTCGAAATGTCTATTTAATTTCCCTGTAAAATTCCAAAACAATGGATATCATTCCGCTACTAAAGAGGTTGGCAAGAAGAAAAAAAAAGACCGTATGTGTTCTGCAAAACCATTAGTCAATATGATGGTTGTAGAAATACTACAAAATCTTAGTTGATTTCTTACATATCCTATTAAGACAATAGACAACATGTTGACTATCACTGTTGCTCTGCAACATTGAGGTCTTGAGTTTGAATCAGACCAGGAGCAGCAGTAAGCTTTCGCCCTGCATTTGTGTAGCCTCCCTAAGGCTTTGTTCACAAGAGCGTAGATCAGCTGCCGCTTTCACGGCTGGCCAATATGTGCTACAATCTGATGCATTGGATTCCAATGCATCAGATCACACAGACGTATTCCTGTGGCAAAAAAGTGCCTGGCCAGCCGGTATAGCGCTGGGCAGCAAAGATAGTTTCAGGACTATCTTTGTGCCTGGAATACGCCGGCCGCTACTGGAAAAGGGAGGTGGCAGGGAGTTTAGCAGCGTGACTACTAAACTCCCTCCCCCTTTTGTCCTCACCTCCGACTGCTTGCAATGGGAGGGGGCGGAGCTACACTCCACCCCCCCTCATTGCTGGCTGCAGACAAGGGGCGGTTGTTTAGCTCCGCCTACTCCCATTGCAAACAGCCAGAGGGAAGGAGAGAGGCGGCGAGCCGGTCTATGCTGTCTGAAAGGGCGCACGTTAAGACTTGTGCGCTGTTTGCGCATTTTTACAGCGGTGGCAGGCGCACATAAAGACGCCTACGCTCGTGGGAAGGAGCCCTAAGATGAATAACATGCTAGTGGTCCAGTTTCATAGTTGGTTACCTTATAGGTCTGAGATATAAATTAAAGGGGTTGTCCCGCGGCAGCAAGTGGGTCTATACACTTCTGTATGGCCATATTAATGCACTTTGTAATGTACATTGTGCATTAATTATGAGCCATACAGAAGTTATCAAAAGTTTTTCACTTACCTGCTCCGTTGCTAGCGTCCTCGTTTCCATGGAGCCGACTAATTTTCGCCGTCTAATGGCCAAATTAGCCGCGCTTGCGCAGTCCGGGTCTTCTGCTTTTCTGAATGGGGCTCCGTGTAGCTCCGCCCCGTCACGTGCCGATTCCAGCCAATCAGAAGGCTGGAATCGGCAATGGACCGCACAGAAGCCCTGCGGTCCACCGAGTGAGAAGATCCCCGCGGCCATCTTCATCAGGTAAGTAAGAAGTCACCGGAGCGCGGGGATTCAGGTAAGCACTCTCCGGTGTTCTTTTTTAACCCCTGCATCGGGGTTGTCTCGCGCCGAACGGGGGGGGGGGGGGGGGGGGGTTGAAAAAAAAAAAACCCCGTTTCGGCGCGGGACAACCCCTTTAAGATCTTGAGCCACATTGAGGCAAGGAATGGATATGCTGTGAGGTTATGTAAGCAATGAGAAATCAATCAGGAGAAACAAAAATCCATTTATCTCAGATTTAAATTTCTGCTAGTCTTAAAAAATATGGTGCTCCCTGGATAAGTAATGAATGACTACAGAATGCTTTAAGTATACTATGGCTGAACGTGGCAACCTCACCATTAGCTCATCATGTCTTCTGTCGTTCCTTGGTTTTGTGCCTCATGGTAAAAGATGCATTGCTCACTCTAACAGCTCTTTATCGTCTGAGAGATGAAGTTTATACTGGAACTGCTCCAGGAGATCATTTACCACACTAAAAATGACCTCAGCCAATGTGCTTATTTCATCCCATTGTTTCTTTACAGCAATGCTAATGACAGTAGAAGCTGCTAGAGGAAAGATTTGCTACAGATTTACTGGTGGCCATGGAGCTCAATGTGACTATGCAGAATCTCTTAAATAAATCACCAGGCAATGTAATTGGGGGGATGTCTTAATATCTTTACTTCACACATTGCATGAATCAAGCAATGCTTTAAACAGTTTGCCAATATATTGCATGCTGTCAGTGGAAAGAGAGAAAGCCAAGCACTTGACTCCATGCCAATATTCTGAAAGGTTCTGGGGAATGGAATTTCAAACTACTAGCATTCAAAGAACATCTGCAAAGAATCAATGAGCTCTTTAAGAATACTCACAGGAAACATTTAAGCTGAAGAAAATACTGATCTTGTGTTTGCATTAGGTTTTCTACAGGTTTCAAAGTGTGTTTAACTGTTTTCATACTTCTGGGTCTCACAACTGCGCCAGCAACACATACAAGGGGACACCCCAGAAAAAGAGAAGGATCTTCTTCCATTGGGGGGACATTACTAGTACGGGCTTCTGTTGCTAGGTGAAGGTCTAAGAAACCCTTCTGAGGTGGTATGCCAGCCGATGTTGTAGGAGAAGGTTGCGTTCAGCGATTTTTTTTTTAAACAAGTTGTTTACCCATTTTGTGATGGCTAATTCATACAACAAGTGAAGTCAAAGGTGAAAATAACGCTCACTTGTTTCTTTGATGCAAGATGGATAGTGCAGTTAAAATTTCATTGGGTTTAAAGAGACCAAGAGAAAAACATTTTGCAGATGTTGAAGGTGAAACAAAAACAGCACAAGAACTAAAAGACATCAAATAATGACAAGTTTTAAAAAAATACTTTGAGCAGAGCAAAAAAAAAAAAAAAAAGGTTTGGACAAATCTATTGCTTCAAAAATGGAGAGAACTTTGAAGGAGACTGAAATGTACAAATAGATTTTTAACCCTTTGCAATCAAACTTTGGATTCAGGGTGTCCTGGGGGCTCTCTCTTTCTGCCATTATACAATGGCGCCATCTGCTGGCTAGAGCCAGTACTGTGGTATGGGACATGCTGGAGAGACCCAAGACAACAGTGCGGCCAGTAATATACAGTAAGAATACCCTGCCGGACGTCTTCTGACATCGGAGCTATACAGCCTTCGATCAGAAGGTCTTCAGACAGTGGATTGGAAAGGGTTAATAAATGAATTGCAGTTTCTTTTGGGTGACCCCTCGTAAATCAGAATTCTTGTATGGATTATCAAGCAGGGGCAGCATGTTGGCCAAAGCTATCCGACACAATCATAAAGTACTTTACATGGCGTCCTCTTTACATCACAGTTTACATTCTAGAACCCTGTAACCGTATTTTATTAGACACAGATCTCTAAGATCTGACCAAGAACACGGAATAGTAGAGATAACTACTGAGTGGAAAGGTCCTTCCTCATGTGAAAGTCATTTTATTAAAACCAGCGCCAACAATACAGTGAGTTTTAGCATTTGAAAGACATGCATTTATAAAGTAACGATAATCAGATGTTTTTCCTCTACTAACCACTAGCAGATACTAGGTGACACAAGGGGATCGAATACTGACAAATGATACATTTTTGAAAATTGTTTTTTTCCCCCATTCTCACTGATCATGCAATCGCTGCACATCTTTACACTGGACAATGATTTGCTTGAAATACTGTATTTTTTTTTTTTTACTCAAGCTGCCCTGTATATGCATATTTACTAGCAGACTGGTTATGGGCGTTCTAGACTTTGGCGGGTAGTGCAGATAAAAGGAAACATGTCGTGTTAGTAACAAAACAGAAGTGGTCATGTATTAAAAACCCAAGTGAAATGTGTTACAGCACACTAACCGATAATCACGTTCCTTCAATTATGAATCTGCAGCATCAGGTATGAACATGTTAAAATAGTTGGCATAAACTAGATTGTGTAAACAGCCACACAGTATTTATAGCAAATAGATGATAAAGCAGCCCTCACACATGGTGTCACTTTGTTGCATTAAAATACACAGTAAAATGTTATCCATGTTATTCTGCAGAATTTAAAATGTTGCAATTTCGATAAAATCCTTGGATATAGTCTTTTTTTTGGTGCAAAAATCATGACGCAGATTTGTAGTTGCAGAATTTTCCATAAACTTGAATATGCAGACATTTGAAATTGTGCAATGAAATCCGCAACAAAAACATTCATTCTGCAGCTAAAACCGCAAGAAAATCTGCAAGTGCGTGATTTGTACCTTATTTTTATGCCACATGTGAATCAACTCCAATGTAGCTCATGTGTGCAAACGAGTAGACTTGGAACAACTGCATTCAACTTCGTGTTTGCCCATACAAGAAATATAAAAGCACATGCAACACAGAGCGCGATTTAGTTAAAGGGGTTGTCCCGCGATAGCAAGTGGGGGTATACACTTCTGTATGGCCATATTAATGCACTTTGTAATATACATCGTGCATTAAATATGAGCCATACAGAAGTTCTTCACTTACCTGCTCCGTTGCTGGCGTCCCCGTCGCCATGGTGCCGTCTAATTTCAGCGTCTAATCGCCCGATTAGACGCGCTTGCGCAGAAGGGTCTTCTGCCTTCGGCTCTGTCCGGCAGCAGCGGCGTTCTGGCTCCGCCCCCTTCTACGCGTCATCGCATAGCTCCACCCCGTGTGCCGACTCCAGCCTCCTGATTGGCTGGAATCGGCACATGTGACGGGGCGGAGCTACGCTATGACGCGTAGAAGGGGCGGAGCCAGAACGCCGCTCGTGCCGGACCGAGCCGAAGGCAGAAGACCCTTCTGCGCAAGCGCGTCCAATCGGGTGATTAGACGCTGAAATTAGACGGCACCATGGCGACGGGGACGCCAGCAACGGAGCAGGTAAGTGAAGAACTTCTGTATGGCTCATATTTAATGCACGATGTATATTACAAAGTGCATTAATATGGCCATACAGAAGTGTATACCCCCACTTGCTATCGCGGGACAACCCCTTTAAGTAATCCTGGATGCATTTTATTAGGCCTGCTGATACTAGGCACAAACAAGCCATTTTCGTATTGGTGAATGAAGCATTTCTTGACAATGGAGGAATGGTGGTTTCAAACATCCAACTCTACTATGTGGCAGCATAACTGGTGTAGATTGTTCATTGGAGTGGTCTGGAAGACACAGTGTACAAGCTGGTCTTAAAGCCTTTCAGGAGGTAAAGGAGTAATTTGCTCTACCCAACACTATGTTGTTCCGATACATTCAGTTAAGATACATGTACATCAGTCCCAATATAGGGGCATTAGGACTACTCTGCATGGAAGTATTCTCTCATTTTCAAGGCACAGCAAATGCACAAAGTAACATTAAATGGGAAATGGGGATATATGGTGAAGTAGGGCCAAAATAGGTTTCATTCCAGATATTGTGAGATTGCTACCTAACTATATATCATACATCAAGCTTGTTTAACCACAGCTAAAATAGACAACTACTGTCTGGGTAGAACAAACATTTGCCACAATGTAAGACAATGCAAGACAGATCAGTGGCAAAAGAAGACCTAGCCACCAAAGAACATAAAGGCTTGATACTTTCAATCTGCTTATTGGGATTGACTGATGGCCCTCAATACTCCGCACATCAGCTGCTACATGAAACTCTTTCAAGTTCTGAGATTAAATTTCATGTAACTGGCTGAATGAGCCAATTCCAACACTTGCACAATGGGTCGGAGGCGTTAACGTATCCTTGCCATATAAACAAACTTGTATACCTAACACTGCATAGATTTTGCTGTATATTGTGGCAAACGTGTGGCAGAATCTTTGCACCACTTCTGTTCATCCTTAACATTTAGAATAAGCTGCTAAATTATGTTTAAGAGCAGACTGATCAGCCCTGACACTTTTTACACACTCCTGAACAGTAAATGTAACTGGTCAAATCATTCCCTGAGCCTTCATTTCAGATTTATTCCGAGACAGGCAAACCCTATGAGCTCACACTTTTTTTTAAGTCTCAATAGGATAGTAAAAATGTAAATGACACGATGCAATTAAATTTTCCTATGGGAATATTGTGCAATACAACATTCATTGTAACTCAAATGCTAACAGATGCGGTTTAAAATGCTCAATCCAGAGTATTTCCCTATGTAATTAATCCTGGTAGTTTTGCAGCCAAAACAGAAGTGAACAGTTGCTTTTACCCACTTACAAGCTGATTGGCAATTCTGGAGATCAAAATGTAGCCATTATATAAAACACAATTCCCAATATGGCATCTGCAGAAGTGACAATCCTGGACTTATATGTATCCAGATACAAGACATCAGGTAAATGAGAAAGGGTTAGGTCCTTGTCTGATATGTCATGCGGCTATGTATTGGATGAAATCTGTTCTAAATGATAAAATCTTTGATTGTCTTACAGTCCTATAGCCATAACTTTAGCTTTGGGTCGTGTGCCATACATGTATTCCACAGATAGCACAATATCCGATCCCTGACCGTTTTCATTAGTGCAATCGAATAAGACTGTGTGAATCCAGCCTTAACCAGGATCTCCCTGTACAGGATATAAGCTGCACATGCAGAGAGTATACACAAAAGTACAAGATCAGTTCAAAGGGTACAAAAAGGAAACTAGAAACGTTAACATAAAGAAAATGTTTATTTACACAGTTATTAGCATCCATGATATAATAATATATACACAGATACATCATCCAAGGATCTCGACACATTTGGATTAACACTAGGTATTAACTGGATCACTTTTTAATGAAATGCCATATGTCAACTGGAAAAAAAAAAAAAGCATATTAGTAAGACGACCATTGCCAGTGACTTATTCTGTGGAAGAAGAAAAAAAAAACCAAGAAAATGACATTGTAAGAAATTAGAAGAGAGAATTTGTATTTTAAAAACGTGAAACCAATGGCTGATAATGAATATACTTCTGTTACCATCAGCCAATCTGTAATTCCACAAAAACTTATGATTCAGCATGTGAAAATAATTACTGCTAAGATATAGGAGGCCATTATTGGTGACTGCTCTTAAGGAAAGATCATCAATTTTTTAAATTGGTTGGGTCCGCCGCACAGGACCCCTACCGATCAGTGGGCTCTTCACTACATACCAGGCACAGTGCCGTAGATTTCATTACAACGGTGCCTGGTATAGTCGGTCAATCCCATTTATTTGAATGGGTCCGAGCTGCTCTCAGTCCACATGGTAAACGAACATGACGTCACTAGCCTGTAAGAAACAGACGACAGCTACAGGGTAGGGAGTGGGCTCCGTTCGAGCCCACGCTCCATACTCCCCCCTCTACCCATGATGGATTTATTAGTCATAGGTCATTAAGAGGTTAAATATCATATCTTATGTTGTGATAAGATATTTTCACACAAGGTGGACAAAAGGGACTTAAAGTTTTCTGCTGGCAAGTCTCCTTGAAAGTACTGGAGGTTTTATGGCAGTGGTACCAAGGCTCGGCGAGCACTAAATAGTAAGAAAGTAGTACACATTTTCCTTGTGAAATGGATCACTTTCATAACAAAACTTTATTTTTTAGAACATTCAGAAATATAAATCTTAAAAGAAGCATATTTGATAGCAAAAGTTATGTGCAATGAAATAAGGCAATATAGGAGATACAGTACTCTTGAAAGCGGCTTTGTGAAAGTTTTTCCTACCAGCAACACTTTTTTTTTCTGCCATTACACAGTTTTCATACATCTCCCTTAATATACACACTAACCTTCCGTAGACACTGGACTGGATTCTCCTAGCAATGGTGCCTACAAAAAAAAAAAAGGTATTTAACTTTTAACAATAAGTTCAACAACTAGATTCCCTTAGAAGGCTGCGATTATGTCTAGACTTAATCATTAGGGCAGCCATTTATTTGCACTGCATAGAAAGTGAAGCAAGCAAGCAAGGGCACGCCATCTTCTCAGCAAGCAGCTGGAATGTAGTAAATTCTACCAACAATATTGGACGTAGCAGATGATTGATACTACAAATATTTAGCCAGCTAAACAGCACCGTCTCACTGTGTGTGTTCAATACGCAAGAGTATAAAGACTACTTTCAGACAGTCATCCAGTGACCGGGTCTTCTAGATTGCATTCATTTCCACACCTACTAGCTGAAAACATATCCGCTAATCTGATCAAAACATTCTGTATACCCAGTTCCATGTCATAAAAGAGGATATCTATCAAGGACAGACTGGTTCTCTTCAGTGAAGAGTAAAAGGTATTAGTAGTATCCTTACAAAGCAATGAATAGAAATTATACATTAAATTATTTACGAAAATGACATTATACAAGTACTTACGGATTGGACTATAGCAGCAGCTTCCTCTTCACTGCAGCAGAAAGGGCTATCACTAACCAAAACATTTTTACTGTAGAGGCAAAAAAATATAAATATTATATATAAATGTACCTAAAATGATAGGCATGTTTCAATACAAAGCTCCAAATGGGAGACAACTGGAAAATGCATTAGCATTCTGAGCATTCTTAAAGTATAACTTGCAGAAAACTTTGACATGTCACAGGGACACGTCAAAAGTTTTCATTGGTGGGGGTCCGGTTGTCGAGACCCCCACTGATCACTAGAACGAAGCAGCAGAAATGCTCAGCCTAGCACTGACTCTTTCCGCTAGCTGAAGACTGGCTTATAGACTTTCTCTTGAGTCAGCAGCTAGTAAGCAGAGACAGTGCAAGGAGGCACCTTGTTTATCACATCACAAAGCACGATCTTGCGATTTTCGTGCGATAGCACTTTCTAATGTTAAAATTGTATCGACTTTTGCGATAAAAAAAAAGTGCAATTTTACCACGGGTAGCAGCGATGCAAGATTATTCTCAAGAAAAAGCATTGCTGATGCTCGAAAAATGCGGGAACAAAACTGCGATATCACAGCGATTTTCTTGCGGCGATATCACGATGGCCCGTGTGAAACTGGCCTTATTCTGTGAACGGTGTTCCTCTATGGGCTCTTGCCATGTCCACCAGCACCCTGATGAAACACAGTTTAATGATGGAATAGTTTAAAACGTCTTGAAACCAGACCTCCACTTTAAAAAGAATGCCAAAGCTGCATCCTTACTTCAGGAGGAGTTCAGACTGGGCATGGGGTACAAAGAACAAGAGTATAACAAGGTAAACCAGTCCAGCAGCAAAATCTTACATAACTTACCACACTATATCACCACACTTGGACTTCTTGTGAACCATGTTCAGCCAATATTCATGAGTTTCTTTAATAATGTAAATTGCAAATGCCTAAGGAAATCCAAAGAACAAAGTTGTGTTTAAGTCAATACAAAGTACTTAAGAAGATCTAGAAGCACATCCTAATCCTGAAGAAAACAGTCTAGGATGTAACTGAATGTTCCCATGGATGTTATCTCGGGCCTTTTAGAACAATGGATATTTTGTGACTCCTAAATATTGTGGATGCTGTATAAGGGAGAAGGATCCATAGATTTGTTTGCCATCAACTATGAAAAAGCAAGTTTTTGGGCCCAAGAGCTCTCCAGTGAACACCAGTTGGCACCATCAATAAGTTCTGATGGACTCATTTCGGGACAGATAGCCTTCTTAATCTGGTGGGAACATTTTTACATGTTTCAGCCACTGAAAAGAAATTACAACGACAAAAAGACGTTGCCGACTTTCAATTTTCGTGGACATTACTTTTCCAGTCTGAGATGAAAGACCAACTAGTTTATTAAAGGGGTTTTCTGCCTTTCTTTTTCCAACCGATGACCCATCTTTTGCATAGGTAATTGGTAGTTGATGGACAGGGGTCTGCCACTCAAGACCCTGTCCAGCAGCTGATCGTTTGCCTTATTGTCAGTGCAGCTCTCAGCACAGGAAGTGTTAAAGCCAGCTTCACTCCCACTGAAATCGATGGGAGCACCGCGCTGCTATTCCATTTCCCGTTTTTCTCATGGTCAAGACGTCATATCCATTCCTGACCATGAGAGGAGCAGAAAGTGGAATAGCAGTGTGGCGCTCCCACGGATATCAATGGAGATTAGGCCAGTGCTCCCACTTCCTCCCCTGTGCGCTGATGATCATGTCTGGCCCACCACAGTGGGTCAGACAATCAGCTGATTGACAGGGATCCCGAGCGGCAGACCCCTGCTTTCCTTCAACTATTAATGACCTATCTCCGCATTTAATCAAAATGGGTGTAGTGTCTTGGACTACTGATGCATACTAATATACAGTGTGCATCAGGTAGTCGGGGAAGCTCATGTGGCCATCACAGTTTCTTCAGACCCGAAGGGTTGCTTTAAGGGTCCTTAAAGAGAAATATTCCAGTTTCAATATTCACAAAGTACTAAATGAGGCTTCTAAGCCAATCAGCAGCCATGATAGAGATGGCAGTGCTGTAAGAGGCTTCCTTATCTGCCGTTTGGCACTTTGAGGCGCAGTTTAGTGGGTTTAACCATGAAAACTCTCTTAGGGTATCATACCAAGTCGTTATTTTCATATGTATCACAAGGAGGGGGGGGGGGGGGCAGCACACCAGAATTGAAATTGCTTGAATATTATAGACACTTACCTGATCTTTAAATTGGCCATTAAAGCCAAACTGGTTTTCAGGTTTTCCATCAGGCACTTTGTATGTTTTCAGCCATTCTACAGTCGCCTCCAGATAACCAGGTTTATACTTCTTAACATCATCAATGTCTGTTACAAAAACACCAAACGGTGAAAAGACTGAATCAGTCGCTTGCAGTCAGTACATTTGATGCTGGATTTTACAATAGCGTGCCAATTAGTTAATAAATCAATAGGATGAAATTAAAAAAAAAAAAAAAAGATTTAAAAAAAAAAAAGCTAAAAATGGTTTTATAAACGCTCCAAGTATACAATCTGACGAGTCGTGACGTAAATGACTAAATCTATTCTCTCTGTAAACACCAAGTAGAGCTGCTGGGAGATAAGGATCTTAGCAAGCCTACTGCTACATCTGGTTTTATAAAAGCTTTATTTTTCTCATTGTCTATTTAGACAGCCCTCCCCCCACTCCAATCCTACCACTCAAGGCAGGATGCTGTATATATAGAGGTCAAGCAGGGTTGAGGTACTGAAACCTAAACCATAGGCTCAAGCAAAATGAGAAGCTAGAGTATACCATCCAAAGTTTGCCTTGCCAAACAGATCATAACTTAAAATCAATTTCCAATCGTACTGAACAATGAAAGTCATTAAAATTCACTAAAGGTTTTTTTTAATTTAAAAAGGGCAAAAAAAACAAACATTGTTTAAAATTGACATGTCAGTTACAGCAAAATGCTGCTGTCATTAGAAGTTTAAGAAGCGCATTAAGAGTGCATTAAGGCCCAATATCCATGGGCAAATTTGAATCGCGGACGATCTGCAGTTCAAGCCGCCTATAGGAAGATCTGGGCTTCCGCAGGTGAATTAAAGCATACGGATTTGTTTTGTGGACTTTTTGGTCGCAGCATGGTCCATTTTGCTGTGGTTCCGCATGGATGGCTTCCATTGCATTCAATGGAAGCCATCCGATCCACGGCAGGTCCGGAGCTGACCCTTTTTGAATTGCGGATTCCGCGGGGAAGCAGATTTTTTTTAAAATCTCTACTGCGCTTGTGTGCCGGCTGACGCTTCCACACACATCCCCCAGTGAAGACCTGGACAGGTAACACAGCGTCCTCGGCCACGGGCAGGGTCGGATTACACTGCGGGCTCCCGCATGCGGAGAGGAGACCCAAGGGTAGATTTTGTTTAACACAGTATCAAGACAGATCCACAACTGATTTGTCTTAGACCTAGAACCAGTACTGCACCTGGGGTTCCCCGGTTTTCAACTTGTAATCCCACACATTGAAATCCCCAGATGGTTACCCTAGAAATAGTCACGGACAAGAGGCAGCTGATGCAATTTGATCAGGTTTACCATAATGCGGTACAGGAGGGTTTAGACCTGGTCAAGTAACTCAGCCGAGGTCAGGACAGGCAGAATACTTTCTTAACAAAGAATCAGGCCAAGAGTTAGGGCAGGCAGAATAATTTAAGGAAGAATCAGGTCAAGGGTCAGGGTGGGTGGCAGACAGAATAAACATGATTAATAAGCCGAGGCCAGGAGAGTAGAAGTTAGGAAAGTTAGGCAAAAAACAATTTAGGACCTTTGAACACTAGGGCACCAAGTGTTCAGGCACCCACCCTTAAATAGACAGCAGCCTATCTGGATTGGTTGTGGGCTGTATGCACATGCTGGCCCTTTAAGAGGAGGACTGAGAACCCTTCAGGCAGCAGTTCTAACATGAAGGATTCAGTGCCGGCTGCAGATGATAGAGGAAGAGGGATGGGAGAAATGGCTGCCCATGGGAGGAGGTGAAGGATGTCGTGGCCACAGCACTGAATCATGACACACAGATATGAGGTTTTTATTGCTGAGGCAGCTATTTTTGCAAAAGTGACTACTGAAAGTGCAGCTACATAGGTTGTCACTTCTGAATCTGCTTCTCAGTACATGCTGACTAAGTGATTGATATTAGTAACTGCTTTACTATCAGTTTCTGAGAAAATAATGGGAAAGGTGACAATGTGACTGCACTTCATGTGGTCACTTTGCAAAAATGTCCACTACATGCAAACTAGAAAAATATCATTAACCCCTTAAGAGCATAGACTTCAGGATATAGCCCAATTTTTCAAATCTGACATCACTTCTTGTCACATAGTATGTTAGGCTGAATGAAGACAATGTCCATCTAATTCAGCCTGTTTCAAACCCCCCCTTGTTGGTTCTAAGGCCTGCAGCGGATTCTAGCTGCTAGCCTAGCGGTGATCCTGCCCATGACCACATAATGTACTGTACATGACTGCGTAGTTACACAGGTGTTCATGCACTGTACACTTTTTTTGTTCATATTTCCCGTGCCGTCGCTTAGCAATGACGCGGATACCTGCAGCCCATATGCAATGTAATTGTGTGTGGCCTGCGGGCATATCTTCGACCATAGAGAACAATGGGCTTTATGTTGTTGATATCAACAGTAAAATAGAACATGCTGCGGTCTATTTTCCACAAATGAGCGGAGCTGTAGAATTCAATGCATTTGATTGGACTGCATATTACTGTGAATCAAACGCTTGCGGAATCCGCAATTCAAATCCGAGTATTGTCCTTTTCGAGTACCTGCCCGCTTGTGAGAAAAGATTTGGGTGCCTGCGGGGGAGAGTGGGAGGGAAATCTCTCACTGTCTCTCCCCCCAGCTCCCTTCTGCTCACTCCCGCCGGCACTCAAAACTTTTTCTCACGAGCGGGCAGGTACTCGAAAAAGACAATATTCCCACAGTTAGTTACATAAAATTTCAGAAAATCAGCAGTTTTAAAAATACTCTTCCAAAATGCATATTGGACAAAAATGATGTAGTAAATAAGATTTACCATATTTCTTCTGCAAGTAGGATTTTCTTAACTTTTTTTTTTTTACTTTAAGGGTGGCTAGAGATATTTTTTCCTGCGATGCGAGTGAGTGAAAACACAGGATTATAAAACCAATGATTTTCATTGGTTCCACACTCACATGATTTTTACTTCTAAGTCTCGTAGCGCAGAGAAAAAAAAATCTCGTAGCTCAGAGATTTTAATGGGGCCGGCGGCAGCAGCGCCAGCCCAATTGAAAACATAGAATGCATCGTGGACTTCTGCCACAGCTGTGACAGCTATGGCAGAGGATTCCTTCATCCCCACGGGCAGCACTCAGCCATTCATTCAATTCAATTCATTGAATGACAGCTGAGCGCTGCCTGTGATTGGTCACAGCGCTCAGCCAATGAGACCAGTGCTTTCTGGGGACGGGGATTTTACAATCCCCAGCCTCCAGAAGACGACTGCTGTGCCAGAGAGAAGAGAGTCGGATGGCTCTTCTAGGGGAGTATAATTTTATTGTAACAGCTAGGGCTGATTTTCAGGGAAGGGCTTATATTTCAAGCCCTTCCCGAAAAGCATCGCTGTGGGGGTTGCCTGCAACCCACTGCTTTCAATGGGCCCGCAGCAGTGCCGACCCCATTGAGAGCAATGGGATAGCATCACAGACGTCGGCCACAGCTGTGACAGAGGATTTTCACTCCTATAGGGATAAAGGAATCCTCTGACATAGCCGTCACAGCTGTGGCAGACATCCGCAATGTACTCCCTATGTTTTCCATGGGGTTGGCGCTGCCACCGCCGGCCCCATTAAGAACAGTGTGCAATATGGCAGCGTTTTCTCTGCGCTGCGAGGCACTCGCTCTCGCAGCACAAGAAAAAAAAAATATCGCTAGTGAGTAGCCACCCTAAGGATGCTAAAAGGCTTAATAGGAACTGTACAATATTTAAAGAAATGTTCCATAAAATTTTCTTTAGGAACAAATTCAGGTCTGACGTAGGTTTGAGGGGCTAGAAATTCTAAAACCATAATCCCCTTATTTTCAAAAAAACTACACCCCTCAAAGTATTTAAAACTGCATGTCGGAAGCTGGTTATTCCTTTAGACATTTCCCAGGAAGTAAAGCAAACTGGAGGTGAAATAAAAAAAGTTCTTTCCTTTTTTCCAGATATTCAATATTAATCCATAGAAAAAAAAAACACAGAAGAAGTTAACAGTAAAATTAAATATTTGTTACCCTACTTCTGCAGTTTTAGAGATATTCCATGTGGGTTTAGTCTACAACATAACTCAGACAGACATCAGCCTCAGAATTGAAGGAGCACCTTGTGCATTTTGGGAGCTCCTTTTAATCAGGATAGTTTTTCAGGCAACATTTTAGGTTTGCAGAGGCCTTGATGTGCCAAAAAATAGCACCCCCAAAAGTCATCATTTATTAAAAACCACACTCATTAAGGGTATTTAGAAGACTAGTCTGCATTTTGATCCTGCAGTTTTTTTCCCCTGGAATTTATTAGAATTTGAATGAAATTAAGAAATGAAAAATCTATTTTTTTTCCAATAATATTTACTTTAAGCTACAAAAGTTTTTTTTTCTCCACAGAAAACTAAAAATTTAGCAAAACAGAGCGGGTATTTTTTTAACCTATTAAGGATCAAGCACAGTAAATTTACAGCGCTTGGTCCTGGGCTTTAAACCCAGACGATAGTAAAAATACGGCGGGGAAGGAGGTGGATAAAGCCCCTGCTTCTGCAATCAATAAGAAGCAGGTTGGGTTGTGAGCTGTTAAGGTCTCAGCTGAGAACCCGAAAGAAGGTAGACGTGGTTTTTAACCCCTTCTGCTTCTTCTTTCCCACAGCTCTCAATGAATGCTATGTACTACATGAGCCAGTGATCACGTCACCGCCGGGATCCCCTGGCATAGCAGAGCTACAGGGTCCTAGAAGCCCCTGATAAGCTCTGTCAGTGACTATTGTCACTACAGGGGGATGTTTTCACCTGTAACTGGAGCTCCTACGAATGCCCTAGCTACAGTGAAAAAGTGTCAAATACAAAAAAATAAAAAATAAAAAAAAACACACACAAAGCCGACGGCAACCAGAATAGTCACCGTATGCGCCCTGTAATCCAAAACCATACATATTATATATCAAAATGAGGAACCCCTTTCCATACATTTTAACAAAAACAGACTAATTAAAAAAAAAAAAAAAAAACTTTAAAAAGTTTTTAAAAAATTATTTCTTTTAAGCTTTTTACCCCCGATAAAATGGAAAAAAGTCAGTGAAAAAGATATTGGAAATTTTTTTTTAAAAAAAATGGCCCTATAGGTCACAGAAAAAAAACTCAGCAACAATAATTATGGTACCTGAAGGAAGAAAAAAAAAAAATAGGGCAGTTAAACCACCACGTAGGGTAAAATCCCCATAATAAAGTGTCTGGTCCTTAAGGTACAAAACAGGCTGGTCCTTAAAGGGGTTAAGGTAGTAAGATACAACAAGACCACATAAATCTTGTATCTTACTGACCCATACAGTAAAGTTACTCAATTTTTACCAGACAGTAAAACCCCCCAAAACAAGACTTTATTTTCTACCGATGTGTGTCAGTGCTGGCCCCAGCACATGGTTAGGCATTTTTTTCTTACATCTTCAGCATATTCCAACCAAGTTATCTTCTTACTGAGGGCAGACAATAGTGCTGCCATCACAGTGCCCCATAAGCCAACCAAGCACAGTGATGCTTTCATATTAGTGTCTCACAACACATCCATCCACAGTGCTGCAATCACAGTGCCACCATGAGTGCCCCATAACACTGCACATCACAATGCTGCCAAGTGTGCAAACACAAATAGTTGAAAATAAAAGTTAGCAGCGGTGTGAGGAAGGGGAAAAAAAATAAAAAATGAGAAAAGCGGGTGTAACTTGTATGCTCCTTCTCATGGCAAACCGTGTGGGAGCTCAGGCCTCTAGGTGGCAGCACTGCACATTAGACCTGCACAGCTGCTGATTGGCTATGAGGTGTTCAGACCTGAAGTAGGACTCGCCGGAGAAACAGTGTGGCTGCAGCATGACTCGCCAGGAGAAAGGGGCGGGGCACAAATCCTTGCTTGTGTTATTTTAACCAATTTGCCCCAATAATTTAAAAATCGACCGACAAACGCAAAAGACAACCCCTTTAAAATGAATGCAAAACAAATAGCTACAAACACCCTACAGTGCCGCTCAGTAAAGTAATCACTACTACTGTAATTTAACCAACCATTGAATTTGTCGGCTTCAGGATCTTCAATATTGATTGCAATAATCTTCCAGTCCATTTCTCCTTCATCTATCAAAGCTAGAACTCCAAGAGGTTTTACTTGAATTACGTCTCCCCTAGAGCAAACCTGCAACACATGATGCATCTTAGTAAGATTTTATTACTGAGGAGTTTTCATTTAATCGTTCAGACGCTCCCCCTCCCCCCCCCCTCCCGTCTCCATCATGGTTCAAAAATATGCCTGATTACTGAATGTACATAGAAGCCGAGTCCAGGCTGTACTGATCTACATCTTCTCAAGTCTTGTAAACGAGCATTAGGTGTGGCAATATAGGGTACCAGAAAGTGGAAGGAATAAGCTGGATACATTTGCATCAGTGGTTTGAGTTTGTGAAGTTGTCCGCTGCCTCAAACTACAAGCACCAGAAAGCCTTGAAAGCTGCAGAATGCAGCAACCACTAGACAGGGAAAGGCTGCAAACAACTACAAGTATAACCCCTTAGTGACCAAGCCTGTTTGCGCCTTAATGACCAGGCCAAATTTTGCAAATCTGACACGTGTCACTTTAGCATGGAAAAACACCAAGCGATTCTGACATTGTTTTTTCGCAACATGTTGTACTTCATTTAGGCGGAAAAAAAGACCGATAGAATTTGTGTTTATTTATTAAAAGCGCCAAAATTGGGAAAATTTTGAAAAAAATCGTCATTTTTTCACAATTCCAACTGCAATATCTCAAATATGTGCAAACATAATATAGAAATTTTTGCTAAGATTTATATTTCCATCCGTTTACTTTATTTTGAGCACAGATTGGAAAAACTTTCGTTTTGTTTTTTTTAACCATTTAGGAGACGTACAAATGTAACATTACTTTTCAGCATTTTGAGGAACACTTTGTTTTCCTACACCAAGCCAAGATTGGAAAGGCTCACAGGAGTCAAAATAATAGATACCCCCACAAGTGAGCCCATTATAAAAAACTACACCCTTTAACGTATTCACTGAGGGGTGTCATGAGTATTTTAACCCCACAGTTTTTTTTCAGGAGTCAATGCAATTTAGAAGAGAAAAACTAAAATTTCATATTTTTGCAAATATGTCATTTTAAAGACAGGACTTTTTTCTATAGTACACATGAAAATTAGGATTTGCACCCCAGAATGGATACCCCTGTTTGTCCCGTGCTCAGAACATACCCATTGTGGCCCTAATCTTACGTCTGGATGCACAATGGGGCCCAAAATGAAAGGAGCAACCGGTGGCTTTCGGAACAGAAATTTTGCTTGAAGGAGATTTAGGCCCTATTGCCCACTTGTAGAGCCACTGAGTGACCAAAACGATGGAGAACCCCCACAAGTGACCCCATTTTGAAAAGTAGACCCCCTAACGAATTTATCTAGGGGTACGATGACTTCTTTGACTTCACAGTTTTTGAATGAATCTAAGCCAAGCAGAAGGAAAAAATTATGATTTTTATTTTTTTGGCAATTGTGTCAATTTAAAAACTGTTTTTTTTTATACAGTGTACATAGGAATTAAGACGTTCACCTCAAAATGGATACCCCCGTTTGTCCCATGTTCAGAAACATACCCATTGTGGCCCTAATCTACTTAAAGGGCACATGGCTAGGCCTATAATGGAAGGAGCACCCATTGGATTTCTGGGTACAACGGAATAAATTCCAGGCCCCATTGCCCACTTGTAGAGCCATTGAGCGGCCAAAACGATAGAGAACCCCCACAAATGACCCCATTTTGAAAACTAGACCCCTTAACAAATTCATCTAGGGGTGTACTGCATATTTTGACCCCAAAGTATTTGAATGAATCTAAGAAAAGCAAAAGGAAAAAATTACGATTTTCATTTTTTTGACAAGTTTGTCAATTTAAAAACAGTTGTTTTGTACAGCGTACATAGGAATGAAGGCTTTCACCCCAAAATGGATCCCCCCGTTTGTCCCGTGTTCAGAAACATACCCATTGTGGCCCTAATCTACTTAAAGGATACATGGCTAGGCCCATAATGGAGGGAATGCCCGCTGGATTTCAGGGCAGAACTGAATAAATTCCAGGCCCCATTGCCCACTTATACAGAAAAAAAAAATTGACTTCCTAAAAATAATCCCTCCCCCTCCCCCCCCCCCCCCCCGCCATCCCCATTTTTTGGCATTCCCTAATTATTAGATAAAGGTAATAATCTAAACTGCGTTTTATGTTCGAAGACAGGGGTAATTACGGAGGCTGCTTGGGATGGGCACATGGGGCAAGAAAACCGGGTATCCCCCCCCCCCCCTCATGTATTTTGGGGGATATTTCGTAACCTCAGCGGCGGGTATGGAGTGTAAAAAGTGGCGCTCTGTGAGTCTTTGTAATTTTGCTGCGGGGCGGCGGTCTCACACAGAAGGCGCTCAACAAGGTGCTCCTGGAACTGCAGGAAGGCGAACGTTCCCGGAGCTTCTTGTAAATTACGTATTACAGGTAGCGGTCTGAATAACGCCGGGCTCACATAGCCGTAGGCGGAATCTGCTTGCGGAGGCCAATATCAGATCCCAGCTGTGAGCCCGGCTGTGACCCTGCGTACGGCCGCGTAATGTACTGCGCATAACTGCGTACTTACATGGGCGGTTTTTTGCTTATATTTCCCGTGCCGTCGCTTAGAGATGACCCGGGTACCCGCAGCCCGTACACAATGTGTTTGCATATGGGCTGCGGGTATATCCGCGATCATAGAGCACAATGGGCTCTAGGTCGTGGATATCCGCGGTAAAACATAGCATGCCGTGTTCTGTTTCTGCGAGTGGATTACGTAATTCCGACCCGCTAATTGGGGGGGGAATTGTGTAATCCAATGCATGCGATTGATCCGTGGATTACCGCTGATCAAGCGCATGCAGAACCCATAATTCCTCTCCGGTCATGCGTGACCGGCCTAATGTTAGTTCGCTACTTTATCACGTGACCGGGGACCGCTCAACGAGGCCGCCGGTCACTACTCCAAGCACTCAGCGACCGTTGGTCGCTGGGAGCAAGGAGATTTAAAATTTCCTGGGCTCCCCGGCTCCTGCGAATGTGTCCGGCATTTTGTCGGCAGGCGCATGCGCAGCAGCCGGAAGGGTCCATGGAGGATAATCGCATCTGGATTCAAATGCGGAAGCCTCCGAGGAAATGTTTCATCTCCTCTCACCGATCTCATCGGTGAGGGGAGATGAAACTGCCACTTTTTAAAGAACTTTTACGTGATCGCCATTATGCATTGGATAACGACGATCACGTGACCAGTAACCGCATACCGCGGCTCCCCGTGACATCTCCAGGCTCTTGGCTACCTTTGGTAGCCAGCAGCAGGGAGATTTTACCTTTCTTGGGCAATCTTTTACTTTTGCGCATGCGTCCGCCATCATGCTGACGGGCGCATGCGCCGAAGCTGGGGTAAGGTCCACGGATCAACATCCCACCAGGGAACAAATCCGGGACTTTGGGTACGTAATTTCATCCCCCCTTACGGATACGATCTGTGACAGCGGGGTGCAGGGAGATTTTGAATTTGCCGGGCTCGCCGGCTTCTGCGCATGCGCGCCACATCGGCACATCGCAGAAGCCAGCAGGGGGTCCCGACACCGGCCGGAGGACATCGGCGGACCTGAGGTGAGTATTTTCACCCCCCCTTTTCTTTTTTTACACTTTTTTTCACTTTTCCGCGATCGCCGTTATCCATTGGAGCCGGGAGCCAGGAGCCAGGAGATTTTAAATTTCCCGCGCCGCCGGGCCTTCCGCGCATGCGGCTGACGTAATGCCGCCTGGCGCGCATGCGCAGAAGGACAGCTACGGGGCCCGAAGCATCGGGACAGCGGGGAGCCGTGCCGCGGACCTCAGTGAGTAATTTCAGCTACTCCGATGGATCCAATCCATCGGAGCAGCTGAATCTTTAACTTTTATTGCAGTTTTATTTACTTTTTTGCGATCGGCGCTATCCATTGCATAGCGCCGATCGCAATGCCGGGGGGGGGGTCCGAACAGCCCGGGGTAACAGCTCCATGCTGTCAGCTACCTGCGGACACTGACAGCATGGAGCTGTCACGTCCAGAGCCCGGGGGGGGCTTTATTCTCTGCAGGACACATGTTTTTACGTCCTCAGAGAATAAAGCTCACTTCAGGAGGACGTAAAAACACTATGGGCTGGTCGTTAAGGGGTTAAAGTCATCCCACAAACCATTATATACAAAGCAATTAAAGAAATGAAGATACACAAAATATATAGACTATTAAATACTGTAAGCCTCTGTTAGCACTGTAGATTTAGGATCCTTTTCTAAAATGCTCCTCTCATGTCATCCCGCGGCCCCTTCCGCAGAGAACGCCGCAGAATACACAACCATCGCCGGATCACACGCCATCGTGTCGGCACGTCAAATCTGTACTGCGTAGGTGCACCGGCTGGCACATCCGCAGTACAGAAGCCGCCCGCACATAAACACATTGCGCGGGTATGCGGGGGTCACTGCCAGAGCACAGAGTTGGATTCTGCTGCAAGATCTCGCGGCCGGAATCCGACCTGTACATGTGCAGGCGGCCTAAAAAGGCATTGTCCAAGTTTGCAAACAGGTTCTCCATACGTTAAAACAAACCAGCTTACAATCACCTCTCCCGTTCCCCTGCTGTATCCAGCGCCACAACTCCGGGTCTCCACTGTGACGTCACATTACAGATTGCAGAAGCCTGTTTACAGGTCATTACAGGCTGCTACAGCCAATGATGGAGCTCGGCGCTCAATCTCTGAGCTCTGTCATTGGCTGCAGCAGCCTGTGAAGTCCTATACACAGGCTGCAGCAGCCTGTAGACAAACATTGGGCATGTATAAGCCGATTAGTTGTTTTAACCTATGGAGAACCCATTTACATTACAATTGTATAGCTTAGACAACCACTTTAACACACACACACACACACACACACACACAAAATAAAAAGAAAGGTTTTTAGAAAGCGAAGAGCACCTTTGAGCCGATGTCACAGACATCAATAGGATCATTATCTCCACAGCATTTCGTATCTTTGTCTTTATGGCTAGGATCTTCCCAGGTCTGTTAAAGAGGATAAAAGAATCATCAACAAACAGAAACTGAAATCAAAGCTGCTCAGACACAAGTTTTCTAACAGCAACATCCAAAATCTTTTAAACTCCTTCCCCCCATGGAAATAACCACATTAAAATCTTTATCAATCTTGAACTAATTTAGAAAAACAAAAGATTTTACCTGTGGTAAAGCGCCATAATTCCAGATATATCCCTTGTGAGGGAAGACATTTGACACATATCGAAGTTTTCCTTTTTTTATATCCTGTTTAATTGGATTTAAAGACTCCTTTGTTGCAATCTAATAAAAAGATATGATGAATAGAAAAATGAGAATGGAAGAAACACCAAAGTACATGGCTGTGAAATAAGCAGCAGGAAAAGATGACATCTTTCATGTTTGACTCTCAAAAAGCCACCGTTACCTCCATTTTGGCATTTGTCCATCGAGGCACTTCAACCACCATGTTAAATATGTTCTGAAAAAGAAATTAAGTAATAGGTATTAAAAGGAAAGTCCTGAAGAAAAGCACTGGTAGGCCTCTGATGAAAATGTAACTAGATTTCAAAGTTTGGGAGGGGCATTATCTCTCCTTAAGGAGAGCACCTAGAAGATGAGCGAGGAGACTTATAAGGCCACTCATGATCCTCTGGGGAATATATGCAAATAAGGAGGATGGAACAATACCTCTGCAGCAGCATCTACTGGATGGCGCTGCAGAACTATTGTTCCATCTTCCTTATTTGTAGATTTCAAAGTCTATATAGCAAGTTAGAATGAAGGTGGAAGTTTAAACAGAAGCAACTACAAGATGCCACTGAAACTGATACACACCACTGCCGTGATGAAGTTGTGGACAGTAAAGCAGTACTCCATATTTCCCTGTTCCAGTCTGTATTATTGAAAGGTCCAAATGAGGGGTCTATTCGGAAGCAATGGTGGTTTCTGATAGCTTCATCCTTTATATGCTAATGATATATATATATATATATATATATATATATATTTCTATCTCTACATTTTTTTTATCCCCTTTAGGACACGACCTTTTTTTTTTTATCGTCCCCATTTTCAGGGGAAAAAAATCCTAACTTACTTTTCTGTTAACATCACCACATGAAGGCTTGTTTTTGCAGGACGAGTTATATTTTCTAGTGATACAATATAATGTACCCTTTAGTTTATTAAAAAACATTATAGTCCCCACAGGGAACTTGAATCCACCTGATCCCTTGTACGATATACTGCAATACTTCAGTATTGCAGTATATTGTACATTTAGCATTATTCTATTAAGTCTTAAATAGTTAAGTGGTAGTGATCGACATGATCTCAATTCTCGGCCATTACGGATGGAGGTGGTTCCATACATACCTACACTCATCTGGTGTACATATGCATCAGATGACACAAAGGGGTTAAAGCCCCTCTGATGCAAAACACTATCACGTTAATTGTCAGGCATACAATGTAAACTATTGAATGTTAACTAAAACAATTCTAGAAATTATATTCAAGTACAATGATGTCCAATCATGTGATGTCAATCTACAAAATATGAGAAGTTTGTTCTTTGATGGTGGTTTCAAACTCGTTTTTGTCAGTTTGTTGCCATTACATGGCAATTAAATATACATTTTAATCAAAGCTGTAGCAATTGCAGCCATGTCTAAGTGGTCCAAAAAAATATGTTCTGATCAATAGCCCTTTACAGGAACTTCTGGACATATTGGTAGGGGACCTGTAATGAAATAAGAAAACCTCATGCTATGGACGGCTCAGTGGACACCAAACTTTGTTCTGTTGCCTTAATATAAAGCTTCACATATAAACCAGTCTTTGTCTATCCTGACTAGATGTTCTAAGGATATGTATTGCATGCAAAGAGCCCCGTTTCTAGAACAGCATTTGTGCTACTCAAGTCCTATTTTGTGTTGTAGTTTACACCAACTGCCAGTATTCAGGCCAAGTGATAAAGCAAAAATCTCATGAGACAGAATAGTTAATTCTGATATAGAATTCCCATTTACTGCAGAAGAAAACAACTCTGCACTACCAACTGGTATCATTCGTTATTACCTTAGCCCAATTATTCTTCGATTTCTTTGCTGGCACATCATGGTCCTTAAAAGAAAAAAAAAAAACGGCATAAAAAAAGAAAAAAAAAAAGAAAAAAACATACACAGACACACACATTATATATAACTTTGGGTCTTATGGTTAGCATTACACAAGCTAAGCTGCCCAACGGCACCTAACAGGATTCTGAAAGCAGCTGTCTGTGAATGACAAGAGGGAAGGTATTGTTTCTCCTTAAGGAGAGAGCTAAGAAGGTGTATGAGACTTCTAAGGTCATGCATGCTCCTCTGGGAAATATGCAAATGGGAAGTTGGATGGAGAGACGGGTCAACACAGGTGGGAATCTCCACAATGGAAAATCCGCTACAGATTTTGGTAGGAATGTGCATGAAAATCCAAATGTATAACATGTTGTGTACATACGCCACAGATTTCACCCCTCCATTTGATGGGGTGAAATCCATGTTGAAAGTCCACAGCATAATCAGACATGCTGAAGATTTAAAATTTGCACTGCTGATTAATTTACGCTGGGTATTTTTGTGTTGTTGCAATGCGTGGATAAGATTTCTTGAAATTGTACCCACATCGCTTGTACTGTATAATGCTGCAGATTTTCCACAGGCAATTCTGGGGCAGAATATCTGCAGCGTTTACGTTACGTGTGCATTTGCTGTCAAGGGTTGCATGAGATTAGAAAAAAAATGGCTTGCCTTTTATAGTATCTTTTAGGTTTCTAACGCAAGTTATGGCTGCCATATTGTGTGCAGAAAAAAAAGTCACACTGGTCTGACGGCAGAAAGCATTGCTTGACCCTAGAGAGGAGGTTTACAGAAGAATGGAAAGTGAAGTGCGACATAAAGGTCTCAGTGACAACAGAAGGTCACACAGAATGATGGAAATCTGCTGTTGTCACCCAACACATTCATCGACTCTGGCTATGCAAAGCCCCTGATATTTTCTCGCAGATATCGTGCTAATGAGAAAAGCCAGAAGAAACAGCACCGTGCTCAGACCAAAGCATTTTTGGTGAGGTTGCACAAAGGAAAGGCTTGTTTTCACTGGACATACCTGGTAAAAATGAATACAAAAACAGCACAACAAGGTGAGTCGTGATGTTACAGCCTGGAGGTTTATACTGGGAAGTTCTGCTGTTAAAAGCAGAATAAGCTTTAAAGGGAACCTGTCACCAACTAGAAGAACTATAATCTAAGTTATGGTGCTTATAGAATAGGTGATGTGGAGTCCACTCAGTTTTTGTTTTTTTTAGCGACGCAATTTTACAAAAAAAGTAGCAGTGAGTGTAAAAATAACAGTGTTACAATATATAAAAACTATGGACATCTCATAAGCATATATACTAGAGATGAGCGAATATACTCGTTTTGAGTAATTACTCGATCGATCACCGCGATTTTCGAGTACTTCCGTACTCGGGTGAAAAGATTCAGGGGGCGCCGGGGGCGGGGGGAGGCGTGGCAGAGCGGGGAACAGGGGGAAGCCCTCTCTCTCTCTCCCCCCCACTCCCCGCTGCAACCCCCCACTCACCCACGGCGCCCCCCGAATCTTTTTACCCGAGTACGGAAGTACTCGAAAATCGCGGCGCTCGGGCGAAAAAGGGGCGTGGCCGAGTAGGTTCGCTCATCTCTAATATATACATATAGACATACAGTAACAGAAAATGAAAAACCCAGTAAAGCTTGTGACAAGACAGTACTTATGTGTGCTGCGACATTCCAGTGTTTTCCTGGTGCCCCGTTCCTGCGGGTGAAGTCAACACGCACGCACACACGACTTTTCAGAAGATTGTGCGCTTATTACCATTTATCTCTATGGGAATGCGCATGCGCAGCCTTCTGGAAAGGTTAAGCTTGCCGTTTGTGCTCATTCTGCCGGGAAATACAGCAGGAACGACGCATTGGGTATGAAAATGGGCTCCCCTTACCCCATGGTAAGTCAGGTGGGTCAGGAACGCTATCTTTTTTCCTTAAGGAGAGCAGCTAGTAGATGAGTGAGGGAGGAGACTTATAAGGCCATTCATGCTCTGCTGGGTAATATGCAAATAAGAGAAATGGAACAATACCTCTGCAGCGCCACCTATTAGAAGGCAGCATTCCTGCAAGTCAGTGTTAGACTCTTTATACAAGCCTTGTAACAATAGTTCATGGTGCTTCTAGCTGTTAATTTGTCCAACCTAAAAGGGAACCTTTCAACATCTTGTCTGTTCTAAAAAAAAGGGGGAAAAAATTCTTGACTAATGTACTACTAATCTTATATGGAGATGACTAATCCGATTTACAGTCCATATATAGCTCTCCTTTATCTGCATGCATTAACATCACACTTGTGTAGGCGCGGCATATACAGAAATGTCAGATTGTACCTCTTCAACTCTCGAATACAGGGGGATGTCATGAAAAGGCGAGATGAATTTACCATCTTCATTCTCTGTGAAGAATGGAGAAAGCAGAACATTACAATCTCAGGAGCCTGTTAACAAAAAACACATATGGAAACCTTTTGAAAGCTCAGCATGTGCAACGAGCAACACAGAACAGAATTATTTACTGCGAGTACCAAGGTGCCATCAAGGGAGAAGTAGCTGAGCACAGGTCTATTCTCATCACCCCAGGGTATGCAGATGGTGGTTTTATGCTTCTGATGACAACACATTCACCTTTCTGAAGCAAGGTAGTGCTTGGTACTTGGAAAGGGCATGCATTTCCTGCTGAAGCTAGAAATTTCATGATCTGATCGTCTACATCTTGCTGAGGCTCTCTTCCAAAACCGGTGACAGCTTGAATGAATGGTAGATGGAATACCAGAAAGTGATCATTTCGTACTGAGTGTTCCAGGAAAAAGCTACAATTAGTTACAGTATTTCACGGAGTGGGGGCCATGCACCTAGACCAAAGCCTCACCTGTGTGGAGTCCACAGTCCTCCCATATGAAGGCCTACTGAATGAAGTCAGTGCCAAACCTCTCCAGGAACACAATACAGAGTATCATTTATTGATTCAGCTCTAAATGACTGATCAGAGTAGAAGAGTCTGAACTTTTCCGGATATACTTTTATTGTATATATAGGAAAGCCCACATTGTACCGTTGGCTGCTGTCCGGCTGGACGAGAACCTCCCTGGGTTGCGCTGACACTTGCGTACAACATGATGTCTAAGCCGGTTATATGATCTCATCCAGTGTGAAACGAAATGCTGCCTACTGTAGAAAACGGAGGCTAGGCCAAAAGTAAACAGATCCAAGTAGAATTTCTGCAGCTTTCTAAATGAAGACATTGTTATTCACGCCCTTCAGTAAGACTGACGTTCCAGGCCAAAAATAGTTATGTAGTTAGAGGGTTTCCTGATTTAGACCATTACTGTCTAGATGGCACAGAATAGTGAAAAGAAGAAATGATTGCAGTAAACTACCCTCGCTGCTGCCAACTTACCCCCTCGAAGTTTACAACTTGAGCCTGACATTTGGTGACGTCGTGTCATGCTGGCTGTGGCTGGTTACCACGAGCCTGCAGTGAAGCCCATAACTTCTGCTGCTGCAGGACAGAGTTAACCCCTTAATGACCAACTCCCCCCCCCCCCCCCCATTGATGAGGCTGTATGAGGTCTTGTTTTCTACAGGACAAGTTGAAGATTTCTATTTAGCGCTGTGTGGGGGATACAAATAAGTTACTAATATGTGAATACAGAAAAAGAGTGTTATTTTTGCTTTTTTTCTCTTTTAATTATTCAAGTTTCACACTGAATTACCTGTTATTACGGTTGTGTGGAAACCCAATAAGTGTAGGACTTACTGTTTTTAGTTAATACATTTTATACACTTTTGGGCTGCTACTGAGATCCAAAAAAAATAAATGGTCGCTGTATAGGGCTATCTGGCTCCTAAAGTCTACAGTAGCTCATCAGTATCCCATAGGCATCAGTTGCAGCGGCTTTTATTTTTTAGCAAACCTCCTAATGTAGACAAGTGTGATACAAATCACTATATGGGGCTTATGGAGAACAACACATTTCCACTGCCAATTCCTTGCTGGTGACCAACTATAATCACAAGTCTAAATGGCCCAATTAGGGATTTTTATGGTAACAGGAGGTCCCTGATAAGGATTCCCTATACTAGCTAAACCAGGATGCTGTAAACAAGTGTATCCCAGAAGACAGCAGTCTAAAGACTTCCACTAAAGACGTTCGAGTGCCTAAAGCTGGCAATTAATGAACCTCACGAATCTAATGTGTATGGGGGTATCCTGACTTTCCCCCGATGGCAGATATTGGGAAGAGAAGGATAAGCCAGCTGGCTTCCAACACATCTGATTGTTTTGTCCTCAGGACAGATATCCTGCCGCTAAGGACGTCTGATAGCGGTTTACTCCACTCTTCGAAGACATGTACACTTGCCCTAGACAATTGTGCAGGTTTATGACGGGTGGAGAGAGCGCAGAAGGAATAGCTGAAGAAATCCGAGTGGTGCCCAAAAGGACCCCATCTTTGTGGAAGCACTGGTGGGTCCAAGGTCAGACTTCACCAATGTAACAATCAAATGGCAATGCATCACATATTTTTGGGGGGAGAGATTAAGAGGGGCCTGGGCGTCAATATTACATGTTATAATCATTTTACAACTTCAGAAGGGTTCATGACCCGGGATTATTCCGATTCCCAGATTAGAGTCAGGGGGGATTTTTTTTCCCCTTAAATGGAGACAATTGGCTTCTAGCTGGTTGGGTTATTTTTGGCCTTCCTCTGGATCAACATTGGGGAGGCGGTGGGGGGGAATTAGGCTAAACTGGATGGACATCAGTCTATTTTTGGCCTTATGTACCATGTTACCAGAGTGTCACATTTCCTATTGTATTGTAGTTTTTTTATACTATGGTTTGTACATGACTATAGGGGCAGCCATCTTGCCTTTGCTGCAGTTAACAGTATTTAGGCTGCTCTCACACCAGCCGCTTTTTACTGCGATTAGCGCAGCGTCCCGAGCGACACAGTACAATGCTACCATTGATTTCAATGGGGCCTCACAGGCCTGCGCGTGAACGTGGCATTTCCAATGCCGTGATTTTCGACCACTGTTCTATTTTTCTATATTTTCGCCTTTTTAAACGCACCTCATCACCCATCACAATGATAGGCTGTTAAAAAATGCTGTACCATGCGTTAAAATTGCTGCGGTTTCAAACGGCGTTTAACTGAATGCATGTGTGAGAGTGGCCTTGAGGCCCTTTTATACACAACGATTATCACTCAAAATTCGCTCAAAAGCCATCTTTTGAGTGATAATTGTTTGGAAATGTGCGCCCATCGTGAACTTTTTGTCCATCGCTGACTTCAAGTCCGCATGAAATCCTCGTCCCTCAGGACAATAAGTTAAGATGGACCGCACACAGAGTTCTCCATGGGCAGCGCTCATAACTTTTTTTTAACAGCTGTTAACAGCTGCTGTCCTGCTGGAGAACAATAGTAATGTATTTAGAGAACAGACCACTAGTTCTCCAAATACATGCAATGAAGTACTAAAGGGCTATGCAAAATTATCGCTCAGAACTGTCAGTTTCTGACGAATTTTGAGCGATCATCTGTGTGTGTAAATGAACCTTTAGGGTGGACGCACACTTGCGATATTTTCTCTCTTGCGCTGCGAGAGCACGAGCAAACTCTCGCCTCGCAGCGCAAGAAAGAGGCCGATATAGCACCGGCATATCGCAAGTGGTTTCGATGGGGCTAGCGACAGCAGCGCTAGCCCCATTGAAAGCATAGGGAGAATGCCGTGGACTACTGCCACAGCTGTGACAGGAGTTATAAAGTGTAGACCAGGCAGCATCAGATGTTTTTGTTCATGGAGGAATAAAGATTTGAAAATAATTTAAAATCACATCTGATGCTGCCTGGTCTACACTTTATAACCTTAAGGACTACGAGGTCTTGATCCAGACCTAACCGGGCTGTTGCATCCATCTACTCCTCGCTGTATGTATTACAGGATATCAGAATCTGATTGCATTGATTCTATGTGAGTGCTGCAGTTGATATATATTGTTTATTAGCTGTGACAGGAGTGTCCTTCATCCCCACGGGGACATCGGGGATGAAGGAATCCGCTGTCACAGAAGTCCGCGACATTCTATTCCATTGCTTTCAATGGGATCAGCACTGCTGCCGATCCCATTGAAATCAATGCTTTCTGGCAAGCCCCGCAGAATGATTATCAGGGAAGGGCTTGAAATATAAGCCATTCCCCGATAATCATCAATAAGTGTGTAAAAAAATTTAAAAAATTATTACTCTCCTGCGATCAGCCGCGTCCTCCTGCTGGCCCCCACGGCACTGCTATTAAGCTCTTTCAGCAGTCGGGGGATTTAAAAATCCCCGCCTCGTGCAGATTGGCTGAGGGCTCAGCCAATAGCAGCTACTGCTCAGCTATTGGCTGAGTGCTCAGCCAATCACACATAGCCCTTAGCTATTCATTAATAAATAGCTAAGATATAGCTATTCATGAATGAATAGCTAAGGGCTATGTGTGATTGGCTGAGCCCTCAGCCAATAGCTGAGCAGTAGCTGCTATTGGCTGAGCCCTCAGCCAATAGCTGAGCAGTAGCTGCTATTGGCTGAGCCCTCAGCCAATCTACACAGCCCTTTCAGGAGGCGGGGATTTTTAAATTCCCGACTGCTGAAAGAGCTTCATAGCAGTGCCGGGGAGCAAGGAGGAGGACGCGGCTGAGCGCAGGAGAGGTGAGTAATAATTTTTTTTTTTTTTTTTTTAACACACACTTATTGATGATTATCAGGGAAGGGCTTATATTTCCTTATATATCCTTCCAGTGATCTTACTGAGATGACTGCTGAAAAGTTTTATATCCAATCAAATGCAAAATTTATATGGTTTGCATGAAGGGATCATTTATACGGTTTGCTGAAGTTTTCTCTACAGAACAGAAAGTGTCAGACTATTATTAGGGTGGTGTAACATTTGCGTCAGGACCTCGCGATGGAGGTTCTGTCAGAAATGCGGCTGAAAATACCAGAAAAACACAAAGCGGTGCACGCACTATAGTCAGTGGGGTCCGGCCAGAGACTGAGCCATTTGGCTGTGGGGATTCCCTTTTTTCTGCTCCCTAAACGGAGCAGGAAAGCGGAATCCCTGCCGCAGATGTGAACCACCTTTACCCATAGCATCAAAAATTAAAGCCAGTACAAATTCTTAATGGAGTTGTAACAATGTATAAAACATCTAACGATTACCCCTAGCTTATAGATAGCGGATAAAAGGTATGATTGGTTGGAGGGGGGTGTTGGTTCCAACCACTGACACCCCCATCGATCCCAAGAATGAAGCAGCGGTTGCACATGTGCGACACTGCGCCATTCATATATTTCAAGGGCACCACCTAAGATTCCTAAGCATTCGTACTTGGCAATGTCCAGTGCCATCATTGTACTGAACGGAGCGGTATGCGCATGAGCAACCTCCACTCCATTCATGCTGGGACCGATGGTCTCAGGATCGTGGGGGTGTCAGCGGTTGGCCCCCACCAGTAAGCACACTTGCTTGTAGTTTCCCTCTAGCGCTTCCTGGTCAGGGATTCAAAAACCCCGCCTCCAGGAAGTGCTGGCTACCATTGGTTCTTGAGCGCCGTATCACAGCCAATCACTGTAGCGCTCAATTAACCAATCACAGCCACTGCATTGAATGCTGCAATTGGTTCATTAAATGTTGCAGTGATTGGCTGAGCAGTGGCGCTTGAGAACCAATCACAGCCAGAGCTTCCTGGAGGCGGGGTTTTTCAATACCAGACCAGGAAGCGCTGGAGGAAAACTACAAGCAAGTGTCCAGTGAGCATATATCTATGTTACTCCCCAGATGCACACCATTCACCACCTGATTGGTTGTTTGGATTTACTCATTCCCGGTGATTGGTTATTTGGTTTGCCTGATTCACGGAGATTGGTTGTTTAGGTTGGCACGTTAGAAGTGCGGAGTAATAGGCTAATATGCATACGGTGACCCGCGAGGGGAAGTGCGGCTGAGCGGACTGCGCCTGTTAGGTGATTTTGTTTTTTTATGCAGACAGACATGGTTTATTTTCAGGGTAGGGCTTATATTTCAAGACCCTGCTCTACCCCCAAAAATCCCAGCAAGCGCATGACTTTGTAGCGACACAATCGCCATGAGAAAACGCAGCGATATCGCACAGAACACGGATGCAACATTGCAATGATTCTTCTTTAAAGCCACCCTGTATCATTAGGCTTTAAACGATAATTGTCCCGTGTAAACACGGCCACCAATAAATCGCTCCTTCCAGGCGAGCATCAAAATCATCATCAACTGATTGGTTAATTACCGATGGTTCTCCTTTATTAATATGGCGCATCATTTAGCCAGAGGACTTCTCTGCCTGTATAAACAGGCCGCACGCTGCGAACGCAGGCGGCGTTATGCCTTAACGGGCCCTTAGAGAGCCGGTGTAAGGCGGACGGAGGAGCACTCCTATACCAGATGGGGCACGGTTAGTCAGAGAGCTCATGACTGTATAGGGGGAGGTAAGCAGAGAGCAGGCGGTCACCTCCTCCGCCACCACCACTCAGGTCTAGGTCACGTGACCACCAGACGACTGACAGGCTTCCCGCCCAACAGCCGGCGAGTACATACTGGACTGGGTCACGTGACCACCACACGGCTGACAGGCTTCCCGCCCAACAGCGGTACCCGTGTACACGCACAGTATTGTAGCGGCGCCCTATCAGTAGTACAAGGACTGCTATGCCTCCCTACAGCAGCGCCCCTCCTTCCTGTCAGAGGCGGCTGCTCTACAACAAGCGCGCACAGACCACCTCGTCTCAGCGAGCACTGGCGCACAGCGCTGTGGAGGGATCTACTTGTAGCCGCCGCCGGTTCCACGTGGTGCGACAGGAGAGGGGAGTTCTGGTGCTCAGTGACAGCTGCACGCCTGGCTCGTAGGTCAGAACCCCCCTCTCCGGGCAGACGCTGCTCCTACTTACTGAAGTACAGCCGGTACTCGGCGGTATTGGGCCGCCCGCGCTCCTCCGTACTGTAGCGGTGCATGCTGCGCCCCCAGTGATACACTACCGGCTGTCCGGGACTGCAGGAGAGCGTTACCCGGTGGAGCCTGAACAAGCCAAGGCGCAGCGCCGCGCTCATGTTTTATCCCCTCCTCTGGCCGTGAGGCGCGCCCTGCCAGTACACTAGCCGACACTGCCATCTACACGGCTGACAGGGGCAGGGCAGGGAGACCTCCTCTCCAGAACATGGCCGCTGGGAAAACACAGCGTCACATAGAAAATGGCTGACCGGGCGATGCCGGCGGTAGCGGGAGTGCTCGGCCGTGTAGGTGTGCAGGGGCCGCGTGTGGTATCACTGCGCGGCTCCGTGTGTATCCCTGCGCGGGGCAGCATGTAGTCAGCATAGGGATGGCGGACTACTTTACACTGGGCCTTCATCAGCATTATGGCTGCCTTCAGAGGGACGACTAATTCTAAGGCGCGCTCACAGCAGCGGGTTTACGCACACTTTTTCTGCGCACCTAATTCCCGTCATTAGCACCCGTTGGTTTCAATGGGTTCATTCATTTTTGCTGTGTATTTTGGCCATAAAGTCGTGCCGCGTCCTGTCTTATGTATTTATGTGCTGATACATCATATCTGTCAGAGCGGATACTGGCATGGATATCACACAACTGAAAGAGGCAGTGCAAAACTGAAAAACATGGAGGGAGGGTCACTGAGGGCCGTAAAGACTGACTACAACATGCTATAGAAGTATGCGGAGCGTGTAAATACGTGAGACAAAAACACGCATGTGTGCAACAACGCAGCATGCCCACACGACCGGAGCCGGCAGTACGCCAATGTGACCGCTCCCTCACGGCTCTCACACAAGCGTAGTTTTAACGCTCAGATGGCCGCGCCAAAACAGCTATCGGCGTTAAATCAGGTGAACGAATAAGCATCCACCGGCACGTCGCGGCTATTAACGAGCATGCCGCTCCTCCCACCCCTCCCCTTGCCAGCCGGCTACCACAGGAGTCTACGGGAATCACCGGCGCCGTGCCATCAAATGATAGAACATGTCCTTTCTTTTGACAGAGAGAAATCTTGGTGTCAAAAAACGTCCCTATTGCGCTGTCTAACCGCACGATTGTTTTCAGCGCGTCAAAAAAAAACATTCATCTAGCCCTCAGACATTCTAGTAATAATGGCCCCCATAGTGATAGTGACCTCTATAGTGATCCCAGTAATAGTGGCCACAGTAGTAATAGTGCTTCCATAGTGGTCTCAGTAGTAATAACCCCCCCACAGTGGCCGCAGTAGTAATAGTGCTTCCATAGTGGTCTCAGTAGTAATAATGGTCTTGGTAGTTATAAGACCCCCTCCCCATATTGGCCCCAGTAGTGTTAGTGGTCCCAGTAGTAAGTGACCCCCACAGTGGCTGAAGTATTAATAGTGCTTCCATAGTGGTCTCAGTAGTAATAATGGTTTTGGTAGTAACCCCCCCCCCCCCTCTACAATAGTAGCCCCAGTAGTAAGTGACCACAGTGGCCGCAGTAGTAATAGTGTTTCCATAGTGGTCTCAGTAGTAATAAGCCCACACCCCACAGTGGCCCCAGTAGTGATAGTGACCTCTATAGTGATCTCAGTAATAGTGGCCGCAGTAGTAATAGGGCTTTCATAGTGGCCCCAGTAGTAATACCCCCCCCCATAGTGACCCCTATAGTGATCCCATTAATAGTGGCCCCAGTAGTAAGCGACCCTCACAGAAGCCACAGTAGTAATAGCGCTTTCATAGTGGTCTCAGTAGTAATAATGGTCTTGGTAGTAATAAGCCCCCCCCCCCCCCATAGTGGCCACAGTAGTGATAGTGATCCCAGTAATAGTGGCCCCCGTAGTAAGTGACCCCCACATTGGCCGCAGTAGCAATAGTGCTTCCATAGTGGTCTCAGTAGTAATAATGGTCCTGGTACTAATAAGCCCCCCCCCCCCCATAGTGGCCTCAGTAGTGATAGTGACCTCTATAGTGATCCCAGTAATAGTGGCCCCAGTAGTAAGTGACCACAGTGGCCGCAGTAGTAATAGTGCTTCCATAGTGGTCTCAGTAATAATGGTCTCGGTAGTTATAAGCTCCCCCCCATAGTGGCCCTAGTAGTGAGTTACCTCTATAGTGATCCCAGTAATAGTGGCCCTCGTAGTAAGGGACCCCCACAGTGGCCGCAGTAGTAATAGTGCTTCCATAGTGGTCTCAGTAGTAATAATGGTCTTGGTACTAATAAGCCCCCAATAGTGGCTTCAGTAGTGATAGTGACCTCTATAGTGATCCCAGTAATAATGGCCCCCGAAGAAAGTGACCCCCTACAGTGGCTGCAGTAGTAATATAGTGGCCCCAGTAGCAAAAACTTACCCTAGTAATGCTATTATTACTGTCCCCTGTATTGGTGGCCCCAGTAGAAATAATGGTCTCAGTAGTAATAGAATCCACTATAGTGGCCCCAGTAGTAATAGTGACCTCCATAGTGATCCCAGTAGTGATAGTCATCTCAGTAGTGATAAGCACCCCCCCATATTGACCCAGTGGTAAAAGTGATGTCTGTAGTGATCCCAGTAGCAAGGCCCCCAACTCCCGTAGTGGCCCCAGTAGTAATAGTGACCTCTATAGTGATCCCAGTAGTAAGTGGCCTCAGTAGTAATAAGGTCCCCCATAGTGGCCCCAGTAGCAGAAAAAGGACCCTACTAATAATAGTGTCCCCTATATTGGTGGCCCCAGTAGAAATAGAGCCTCCCATGGTGTGTCCAACAGTAATAGTGTCACCTATATTGGCCCCAGTGATAAGTGACCCCCATAGTAGTCCGAGTAGTAACAGCCCCCCCCCCCCCCCCATCCCCATTGGCCTCTGGCCAGGTAGCATCCCTGCAAGCATTCCAGTCACCCAGCCTGCAGCTGCGGTCCAGCGGCAGCCATTGATCTCTCCCCTTGGCGTCTGTGCTGTGTACGCGCATGCAGATACAGAGGGTAGAGGTCAGTGATCACAGGCTACACTGCCGCTGCCAGACTGAATCTGTAGGCTGGGTGAGTGGAATGGTTTCTGCATGGCCAGTGGGCCACATAAAATGAGGTGGCGGCCGGATTTGGCTCATGGGGCTTGTGTTTGACGTGTGGTATAACATATTTGAGGAGACAGGATGGATGGTAGTCAGGAGGGTCTCCGGATCGGATGGACTGCTCTTATGCTGTCATTGTTTCTGGTCGCTGCTTATCTCCATTTATCTACAATCATGAAAACTTGTCACAATCCTCTCATTTACTTTTGTCAGGGAATGGGCCAACCCCAGGATGTGACCATGAGGGAAAACCAGGGGCCCCAAGTCCCACTCGCTGAGAGCAGGCACTCTGCATAGGAATGAAGGGGGGAGCTGCATCAGCAGACACTCATTGGGGAGTCACTGTGCGCTCAGCCCAACTGCAGCCAGGAACTTGGGACATCTCCATAATGGTGACTGTCCAGAGGTCGGACCCCACCGCCACCTGTCGGAGACCAGTTTCACACAACTGCAATTCGGGTGCACATATTACAGCCGCAAGTCCCGGCCCCACCACGGGTCTACTGACCAGAACCAATAGCATCACGTCATAAAGGCCTTCTACACGGGCCGATAATCGTTTGGATCATCGCGATCCAGCGAGAATCTGAACAATTATTGCTCAGTGTAAATGCATGCAGCGACTGAACAAGAATTCATTTGCTTCCCGTTTGTTATTCAGTATCTGTATGCAGAAAACTGAATGAAGGATCGGCCCGTGTAAATAGACAGTCGGTCACTTATGAATGACTCCTACTGCTAATAGAGGAAGGTGGGGGGGGGGGGGGGGGCGGAACGATCCCCGGCTCCTCTTAGCCTCCATTCACTAGTAGTGATTGCACAGGAACGGTTAGCATAGAGACGACCTGTCGGGTTTCTGCTCCCAATAGGTCATCCTGCTGAAAAGCACCTTATGCCCAATGCCCACAGACAGATAATCGCTGCAGAATTCACAGCCAGACGCCCGCTGCAAATTCTGCAGCAATGTCCGTCCATAGACATGATATGTTAAATGATTCTCCCCTGCCCACAAGCGGAAATCAACTACGATTTTCCGCTCACGGGGAGAATCGCAGCATGTTTTATTTTGTGCGGAAAATTGCATAGACACCTTCCATTGCGGTCGATGAAAGCTGTCTGTCCCGTAACATTCCGCGCTGTGGGCACTGCGGAGTATCGAGGGAATCTGTGTCACAGTCCAGCGCCGGCACATCATGCCCAGCACGGAGCATGCTCACCGGGCGAGACACTCGCGGCGGATCTGGATAGTTGAGTATAGGGTCTTTGGGGGGGCGCCGGGTCTGATTCTGCTGCGAAATTCGCAGTCGGAATCCGACCTGGCCGTGGGCATGAGGCCTAAGTCAGTTGTGAGCATTAGACCCGTGCCTAGGCTGGGACTGGCAGCTGTAATATCGGCACAAATGAATGCGTATTACACTTGTCTGAAACTGGCCATAGTTCTATAACCTAAAGTAATTGACACATCATAAAAGTTTAAAAATATTGCTGTCCTGGAGTGTGACGTGTCCGCTGCTGTCACTTACAGAAGTTCTGCTTCGGGTATAAAAATGTTGAGATTTTACGTTTAACTACTTTTTTAAAATTAAAACAAGCTCAGTATATGTTTTATATATTGTTTTATTTGTAATGTCCTGTAGATTTCAGACCATTTTACACAATCTAAATGTGCTTTAAAATCCATTAGTTATTTACTAAAAACTTCAATTAAAAAAAAAAGAGTTTCTGGGATTGAGACAAAAAAAAGTAGCCAATTAGATCCTAGCTTATAATGGTCAATCAGAACACAAGACGAGAATATTTCTTTGGCGGGAACTTAGTTGAGTATACTGTACACTGTAAGGATGTGCTCTTGAGGGCAAACCTATGAAACTGTCTTTCTCACATGTATAAGTGCGATATCAGGCCGTGAAACTCAGCCCCATATCGCGTCTGCCAACATCTGATGTCCCTGCTGATGCAAGGTGTTTTTTGTGTTAAAACCGCCTTGCATCACTTTGGGGAAGCAGCGATCCTCCGGCACGGAATGGGTGAGAGAGGGAGCCCCCTCCCTCTGTCAGCCTGTCATATGCTGCAGTCGCACTGAACGTGGCATTTAAAGGGTTAAACAGCGGGGATCCGTGGTTTCTTCGCCCCCTGCTGTTAGAGCAGGGGCCAAGCTTCTGAATAAAATTAAAGCATGCAAAATGTGGCTCAGGGGCACATACATATAGACTGAATGTGTCTCCGTTTTCAGTGGGGTGTATACTACTTCTTCCTGCACAGTTGAAGATTCTTAACTTCCTTGCTTTTAGAATTGTGAAGTTATTCGGTAGCGGGTTGTTACGCCCCATGTGTTCTCTTATCCACACAGGTGTGGTGTGAAGCTAGCGGATCCTTGGCTGTACCAATGGATGTTGCGATTGATATGAGGAAACAGTATCTTCCACCAACAGGCCCTGGACAGGATCATTAACCCATTATAGTACTATTAGATTTTACTTAAAGTGACTGTCCGTCCTGAAACTCAAATTTGTTCTTTCAAACCTTCATAGGTTGAAATTCCTGAACTGAACTTATCTTTACGGTGAGCAGAGCGTTGCTCCTTTGATCTGGAGATCCAAATCTTCTCCATAAAGGTTGATTGAAAGGAAGGCTGTCAGGTCCCTTATGGTTCCTTGGCTGCCAGCAGCACAGTATGATGACAAAGTGATTTCAGCATGCTCTCATTTATAGTGATCCGTGTAGTCGTTTTTTAAAACCTTCATTTAAAACAGTGCAGACCAAAGGGTAATCTGATGCTGCCCATTGATATACCTGTATTAGTGCTCTGCCTGCCTTCTCCCTCCTTCCAGCCGCTGATTGAGAGATCTCTATTACAATGCGTAAGTAGAGATCTGTCAGTCATTGACTGGAGGAGGAAATCAGGGAGTGTGAATGCATGAATATCAATGAGCACCATCCCACTCCCAAGCACTGCTCCAAATGTAAAGGTTCATTTACACAGATATCTTTCAAAAGATTGAAAGATTAGCGATCGTTTTGCATAAAGTACTAATAGGCACTAATTGCTGTTAGTACTTTATTAGCTTAATTTACATGCAAATGAGCTTCTGGGAGCTGATACAGAACTCAGCAGGAGGTCTAATCTCTGTAATTAGCTCCATTGTTCAGCCATGGGCTCCCCGTGGAGAATTGAGCACCATGGACAGCAGACACAGTGTGCGGTTCTGCTTATCAACTGTTCTGCTGGTAGGGCTGATAACAGCTGTAACAATGTTATCAGCTGTAAACAGTTCTCCACTGCCAGAGCACAGCCTGTGGTCCTGCTTATCAACTGTTCTGCTGAACAATGGTTTTCAAGCAGAGCAGAAATCAGAACATTTAGACACAACAATTATCATTCGAAAGACAGCTTTTGAGCGATAATCATTGTGTCTAAATGTTCTAAAGTTTTTAGAAAGTACTACACCGTTCAATATAAGTGACAGTAGAAAAGGAGAGGGGTTGAGTAAACCTGATGGTACCGGAGGCTTTGGTCCCAGATGAATGTCTATAGACCAAAAATGCCTTAGGAAGGGCTGTGAAAAATGAATGGACTGTGGAGTTGCTGCCAACCAGGAGAACCCACCACAGGTGGGCACGGCAGATGTGTGAACCAACTTTCCCGAAAGGATGGTGGGACGGTAGGATGTATTATCCAACTTCTCTTTTATTAAGTTCTCTTTTAGGGAGAACCTCTTCAGTCAAGCTGGGTGGGACATCAACGGAAAAATTACAAAGTTGACGTACCCATGTGAGGCCTTGTTTTTTGCAGGACAAGTTGTATTTTCTAATGGCATCATTTTTGGGTACATGTAATGTAGTGTTTAACTTTTATGACTTTTTTATAGGGAGATTGGTGGGAAAAATTCTGTCATTTTTGGGGGGGATTTCATTTTTGCAGCATTCAGTGTGCAAAATAAATAATATGATCTCATTATTCTCTGGGTCAGCACAATTCCGGTGCCCCCAGGTTTTTTCTATGCATCGCTATTTTGGACGCAAAAAGAACTTTTTTTTTAAAGATTTGCATATGTGTTGCCGCATTTCTAAAGCCATAGCATTTTTATATTTCTATCGATGGAGCTCTCTGTGGGCTTGCTTTTTGTGGGATGACCCCTAGTTTTCATTTATCCAATATTTGGGAATATATAGCATTTTGATTGCTTTTTATTCCATTTTTTTTCTAGAGACAAGATTAACTAAATCTGCAATTCTGTACTGTTTTTACTTGTTAACAGCGTTCACGGTGCAGTATAAGTTATATGTTAAATTAATTCTGCAGGCCGGTATGATTACAGCAGTACTAAATTTATATCATTTGAGGTTTTTTGGCAACTTATTCACACTTTTTTTTAGAAAAATGTATTTTTTTGTTTAGCGCTGCATTCAAAGACCCCAAACATTTTTTGCTTTTTGCAAAAGTGTTATGTGAGGGGTTTTTTTTGCGAGATGAGTTGTACTTTTTAATAGTACCATTTGTTGATCCATGAGACTTCTGATCACTTTTTATTCTATTTTTTGTAAGGCGAGAGGCAAAATTAGCTACTTTCGTCATGTTTTTTGTATTTTTTTTCATGTCACGCACTATGTGGGTTAAATAATGCACTTAATAAAAATTATGAACTTTTTTCTCTGGGTCGTACAAACGCAACAATACCACATATGTGATTTTCTTTTTTTCTACACAGTAAGGGCTTATTCACACGACCATATATCTGCCATCGTTTTCACAGCCGGGCGATATACGCTACCATCTGATGCATTGGATTCCAATGCAACAGATCACACAGCGTATTCCCGTGGCGTAAAAGTGGTGATTGCATGTTTTCTCTCTTATGGCGGCTTCACACAGGTGATAAAATCACGTGAGATTTGTGCATTACGAGACGCACAAATATGAACCCCATTCTTTTGAATGAGCGATGAACGATGTCTTCCTGCATAGCACTGTGATGCTATGAGGGAAACAAATCGCGGCATGTTCTATATTGTGTATTGTTTTCAGTGCTAGGTGCACGCAATGAGAAGTCTCCCATTGAAAACTATGGGAGAGACTCCGCTATCCTCCATCACGGCTTACAGCCACGTCAGAGGATCCCTACATACTCGAAGTGATGCAAAGCTGTTTTCACATGAAAACACCTTGCATCCCTGTGGATTTCACATGTGGGGGAGCGCAATATCGAGGCGGGATTAACAGCCCCATATCACGCTCACCCGTGTGAACGTAAGGCCCATTTACATTGGACGACTGTCAGGCAAACGATGCCCGACACTCCTCCCTGTATTCCCGCGCTCCTGCACGGGAGCTAGCACAGCTGGCTCACACTCGGAGCGGCCAGCAGGGGGGCGGGGCAGTGCAGGGGATTTCTCTCCTCTCGCTCCCCCACCCCTCTCTATTGAGATAAACAGGTGGCTTATAGAATGGTGGCTGTTTAAACTGCACAATGAGCGATGATCATCATCGCTCATCTTTTGGGTTGCTAAAAGATCAGTGATGATGATCATCACTCATAGTGCAGTTTAAACAGCCGCCGTTCCATAAGCCACCTGTTTATCTCAATGGACAGGGGTGGCGGAGCGAGAGGAGAGAAATCCCCTGCACTGCCCCGCCCCCCTGCTGGCCGTGCCGTGTGCACGCCAGCTGTGCTAGCTCCTGTGCAGGAGTGCGGGGATACAGGGACGAGTGTCAGGCATTGTTTGCCTGACACTCATCCAATGTAAATGTGCCTTTAGCCTTAAAGGGGTTTTCCAGGGAGAATACTATTGATGTCCTATCTTCAGGATAGGCCATCAATAGTTGATTGGCTGGGGTCCGTCGCTCAGGACCCCAACCAATCAGCTGAGCGGGCGCATGCTGTCAGCACTACAAATACAAAGTGGTGGGAGCTGAAGCAGGGGAAGTCTCGGCGCTGACCTCTGTGTAGTGGTTGACGCTTGTAACTGCAGGCACGAATTTCAATGAGAAAGTTCAATGAGTAAAGAAAAAAAGTTGTAATTACAAAAATAACACATTTTAAGAAAATTTGTGTTAATGGGAAGGCCTGCACAGAATTATGCTCCTAAAAAACACTTTGTCAAGAAACATTCCTGATTGCTCAGACAAGCTGTAGCATTTCTGAACAGGTTTAAATAATCAGAAATACTAATCTATAGACAACGCATACTGACATACAATCTGTGTGGCCCCAGCCTGTCCGTCACAGGGGTCTGTATGGATCACCAAAAACGGAATCCAGACGGAATCGTAGACTTTCATTATTGAAACGGAGACCAAAGCTGCAAGCTCCAGTCTTCATCCAGGAAGTTTTTGTTCCTTTCTGGCATTCATTCTGGACACAATAGTGAGGTAGACTAGGATTCCATCCGGAACTCGTTTTCGATAATTCAGGCAAAACCCCATGACGGAAAGGCTGGTTGCATACAAAAGCGACGCACACTGCATTGGAGAGCCTGGCGGCAGTGACGTAAGCGAAGGTGAGAGTGAACACCTCCGTAATTCAACATGCGATACAATATGCTATAACCTTTCTCTGCGGATCCTCGTGGAAAATCCTTTGTATGACCGTGTAATATCGGAGGCACGTAGACACAAAGGGTTGGAGAGTTTCTAATGTCCCCAACATTATCCGAAATTCTCTAACCCTTTCACAACTGGTATGATCAAACAAATAGAAGCTTCATAGATACATGTAAAAACGGGATCTATTAGCAGTCTGGTGATATAGTGTTAATACAACGTTCGACTTTTTTATCACTGGTTTTATAACCAGCCAACCAGATTATAATGGCTTTTTTGTCGCTATCTTATTGCTTGCCCAAGTATTCAGAAATGTTTTGCATTGTGTAATGGGTTTTTCCATGAAGTCATCCAAATGGCCTACCGATATTATTTGTCTTGCTTACTGGAGCGTGGCAAATCACCAAGATAGTTACTACACAACGTCATAATGCTTAGTTTATTACTCAGCTTTGCAAGCAATCTGCATAGATGACATCTGTAATGATCTATCAGTCTTGTACCACTCCAAACCTTTATTATAATGAATAACAGCAGCCAGGAGAACTCCGGGCTCATTAAGTGTTTAGACATAAATATTTATGGCAGAGAAGAATGACGTGTCTTGCTTAGTCTGTGCACGTTCTCGCAGGTTTTTCTATCAGATGCTCTGTTGTGTCAACACATCCTGCGTTGTACAGTGCTGGTTATAATGATAGATCTAGTCTGGTGAATTGAAAATGCAATGCAAAATTACAAAAAACGGATCTGTTGTATAGGGATGTAATTCCTTATAGTTAGAGGGAGCGTGACTTGGTTGAGTCCTAAAATTAACGCAAAATACTCATGATTGGTTGGGTTCCCAACGGTCAGACCCTGTAGGATACACAGCAAGCCATGGCACAAGCATCTGTACAGCTCTGTACGGATTTTGATGCAGAATTGAAAATGGCCTACTGTATTTTTCGCTCTATAAGAAGCAATTGTCTTTCCCGCAAAGTGGGGGGAAAAGGTCAGTGCGTCTTATTGAGCGAACATACCGAAATTCAAGGTTTCCTTCGGAATCACGACGTGATCGTAATTGTGCAAACGCATGCTCATTTACTAGTTCTCTCATCTTGCATTGCCGCCCCTTTCGTACCACTGAACTGCTGCTGCTCCCCCCCTCCACCAATCAGCTTCTTCCCTTCCTCGGCCTGTTCACGAGTGCCGCTGTCATAGAGCTCCGCTGTTTCAGAGCCCTGCTGCTCCTTCTGCTCCTTTGCCTGGTACTATCCTCTGCACTGTCCCTGGGTGAGTTCAAAATATTTTTTCCCTATTTTCTGCCTCTAAAACGCGGGGGTGTCTTATCATTAGGTGCGTCTTATAGAGCGAAAAATACGGTAATTCGGCCGGCAATTCTGCATCAGAAGTCACAATGAGACCTGCAGGTTTTGTTGTGGAATTAGCAGTGGTGGATTGAGGTGCGGATATGGGTGCATAATGTGGGCTAATTCTGTCCCGTGTGAACTCACCCATAGCAGATAACTTGCTATTCCGGTAAAATCCATTTAAGGATGGTTTCACATCTGCGTTGGGGATTCCGCTTTCCTACTTTGTTATGGTAGCCAGAAAGGGGAATCCCCACAGCCAAACGGCTCTGTCTCTGTATTGAACCGAACAGCGCCGGGCGGACCCTATTGGCTATAATGGGGTCTGCCCGCTTTCTGCCCAGCTGCCCAGCTTTTGGACAGAAGAAAAAGTGCTATATGCAAAGGTCGGTGAAGGTTCCAACGCAGATATGAAACCGGCCTAACTCAACATTTTTAATGGAAGTTTGAGTACGTCGGCTTTATCAACATGTTTTTGTGCGCCTTTTAGTAACACTAAACAAACCAGTATTATTTCTCTTGTTAAGCTAGAGAAATCTAAACTATCGGTAATTCAGAAATAACACAGACAACCTTTCCAGGGGAATGTGCAGCACACTGTCGACTCCAAAGAAAAATGGCTTCAATTAAAAAAGTATATAAAAATTAGAATTAGAGCTAGCTTCCATAATTTATACCGCAGTAAGGTAGATGCTCCCTGTTGGCGGGGTATTTTTTCCCTTGCTACGCACACATAATTCCAATAGGTCCCAGGTGCCCTACTGACTGCGATGTGCCTGCCTCCAGAGGACACAAAGGAGCTTGTAAAGAATCCTAATGGGTTACTCTGGCAACTCCTAGAACTACTGCATCTACTCTGGAGGAGCCGGCAAGACTTTTATGGCAGGCAGAGGATCGTGTTGCTAAACAACTTGCAATCTCAATAAAGAGGAAGTAAATTAAAGGTCATTTATTCTGAGTGATGTTGAGAGTTGCAGCTTTTGGGACCTTTCACACAGGATGGAATTAGTCCGCACAGACATTTCCATGTCACAATGCTGTCCCCATGGGGCTTGTATTCCGCGCCTGTTAAAGTCCGTGCGTCTTTACTTCAAAACCGCAAGATTCAATTCTGCAGAGGAAAAGCTTTCTGTTGCACAATTAAGGAAATCTTGCAGAATTGTTGTTGCTGACTTCTAACACACAGTACAGATACTCCCCTACTTGCAAACAGGTTCCGTTCCAAGGGCCGGTCCGCAAGTATATTTGTTCGTATGTCCGAACAAATGCTTGTATGGAGCATATTCTTTAATGAGTGCCTGATGTGTTCTTTTCCTACTCAATGCGCAGTGAATAGAACACATCGATTTCTATGCATTTCATTCACGCAAAAAATACACTCCATGCCCTATTTTCCTGCACAGACAAATAGCACATATTGAATAATTAACTTAAGTGCCCATTTCTATTAATTGGGGCATGGTTGTTTTTTTTTGCGTGCATAAATGGACATGATTTGCATGCGCAAAAAGTACAGTAAAAAATGTACGTGTGCATAAATATTGCACGCCCATTGTGCAAAACGCAGTGTAAATGCGCTTATGCACATGTGACACCGGGCTAAGGCTAGGGCTACATGGAAACTTGGGCAGTGACACATTTGGTCACATGAGCAGATAGCGCAGTGTAGCCCAGCAGACTTAGATATTTTGCAATCTGTGGGTCACAATTAGAGATGAGCGAACATACTCGCTAAGGGCAATTACTCGATCGAGCATTGCCCTTAGCGAGTACCTGCCCGCTCGGGAGCAAAGATTCGGCGGCGGGCGGGGAGCTGTGGGGGAGAGCGGGGAGGAACAGAGGGGAGATCTCTCTCTCCCCCCTGCTCACCGCCGCAACTCACCTGTCACCCGCACCGGCAGCCGAACCTTTTCTTCCGAGCGGGGAGATACTCACTAAGGACAATGCTCCATCGAGTAATTGTCCTTAGCACGTATGCTCACTCATCTCTAGTCACAATACATTAAAGGTCCCATTGAAATCAATGGCCAGTGCTTTCCAGGGAACGCAAGAAGATAGAGCAAGCCATCGCTCATGTATATGACTCCATTAAAAAAAAGGATGGGGTGCATATTCGCACGATAATTGTGCGTCTCGCAACGAACAAATCTCGCACGATTTTTTTGGCTGTTTGAAAATGGGCTTAGACAAGAAAAAAGGCTTCTATCTGAAAGACTATGTAGCTAGAAAAAAGAAAATATGCAGCGCCTCTTAGGCAACAGCTTGGACATAGGCATACTTATAACCTCGCTCACTTCTGCTGGCAGGGTTGACCCTGTACAAAGGACATTTATTACTTTTCCTATATCATGGCCATAACATATTGCTCACATAATATGGTGTTCACGACTTAGGCCGGTTTCACACGTCCGACAAACTCGCGTGAGATTTGTGCGTTGTGAAACTCACAAATCTCATACGAATATGAACCCCATTCGTGGCATGTCCCATCTTTTCGTGTTCCTGTGAACACATTACCCATTGTTTTCAATGGAACAGTAAAACACATCGCACGGTGTGCAATGTGCGCATGAGAGCGATGCGAGGTGTCCCATTGAAAATAATTGGAAACACTTGCTGATCCTCTAACGCTCCTGAAAGACACGCCGGAGGATCGTTACTTCTCAGAAGTGATGGGAGGTGTTTTTACAAGAAAAACGCCTCAGATTCGCGTGAAAACGCATGTTGGTGAGCGCGATAATGGTCTGGGTTTCTTGGCCCCATATCGCGCTCTCCTGTGTGTAGGTAGCCTTAAAATTCAAACTTGGCCACTGATTGTTTTCTTATTCTGGTCAGTAATTGTGAGTAGTAGTATCATGATGAACACTCAGGAAGAATCAATACGGTGATATTACAGCCCGTTCGGCAGCCCTGCTCAGTAATGATTTATTCCTCTCGGCTCCAAAGGTGCTGATAAAAGTGTGGGAAAATAACGTGTCCTGAAACAAGTTAAATACACAAGGCAGAGGAAAATATTGACAGTCCGTTCATAGTTGTTGCATACAAATGGAAGAGCTGAAAGAGCTTCTGATTTTTTTCCCACACAAATGCAGCTTTTATATGATCATTCCATTTTCTGATGATAAACCCATATCACACATGTGAAAAATGTAATTGCCCCCTCAACCTAATAATTGGTTGTGCCACATTTGACAATAACACGGCAATCATATGTTTGCTATAACATCACTGTTGAGGAATTCTGACTCTTTGCAGAATTTTTAATTTTGCTACATTGGAGGGTTTTCGAGCATGAACTGCCCGTTTATGGTCTGCCCAAGGCATCTCAATGACACTCAAGGCAGGACTTTGGCTCAAGCACAACAAAACCTTAATTTTGTTTCTTTTGAGGCATTCAGATGGATTTGTTTGTGTGCTTCAGATCATTGTCCTGTTGCATAACTCAACGGTGCTTGAGCCTTAAGGCCCATTTAGAAGTGATGAATGTCGGGCAAACGATGCTGCATGGGAGCTAGTATCGCTGGCTCACAGTGGGGAGGCTGGAGGAGATTTCTCTCCTCGCTCTCCCCCGCCCCTCTCCATTGACTTAACATAGCAGCTGTTCACTACTGAACGGCTGCTATTTATACTGAACAATAATCATTCAGCTCATCGTCCATCATTTATGCTGCATTAATGATGGATGATGAACTGAACGATGATCGTTCAGTGTGAATAGCAATCGTTCAGTACTGAACGGCTGCTATGTTAAGTCAATGGAGAGAGGCGGGGGAAAGCGAGGAGTGAAATCTCCTGCAGCCTCCCTCCCCCCCTGCTGGCTGCTTTGTGAGCGAGCCAGCGATACTAGCTTCCGTGGAATAGCAGTGAGTGTATGTGTCTGAGTTACGCTGTGTCTGAGTGCAATGAGGAAGTCTGCCGGCTTCCTCAGAGCAGCTCTTCGGAGAGTTCGGTGGTGGAGGTTCCTGTGAGTACCAAACCATCATCCACCATCACAGTCACCGACTTTGAGAGTAAAGGTGTCCAGGAGGTGGTGGTTGCTACCCTGCTCCAGTCCCGCAACCATTTTCTCAATTAAACAAGAACTCCGTGAGTGCGCAGAGGTCCTAAAGGTGAAATGAGAGTAGAACACTGACTCCGAATATTACACTCTGCTTTGGAGGCGCTCTGCTTTTGTAGATGCGCTGTGCAAAGTTGTCTAGTGATTTTGATATGTGTATTGCACAGCTACAGCAAGTGAAAGGTTAATGTTTGCTTGAGACTGGGAGATGCCTGCAAATGTATCAATTAATGTCCTGTCATGTGGTATGTGAGAGATTATAAGTATGAGTGCTTTGGGTGTAGTAGTCAGTCTTCAGAGTCTTCAGCTGAGAGCCACATGGGGGTATCTTCAACCCTCGTGTGGTGAAGAACGGAAAAAGAGGAGCGGTTCCTGAGGGTCCATATGCCAGGAACCGGGGAGGAGAGAGAGCAAGAGAAGTAAGAGAGAGATTGAGAGCGAGCGTGTCCGTAAAAGGCCGAGATCATCGTGCAGAGGTACTGACCTATGTGAGTGTTTGTGGAGTGACCCTACCCCTTTCGTACTCTGGAGAGTTCCCCTGCCAAGAGTGGTTCCTGTCAGATAACTAGGACCGGTGTCATCCTGTGTTTCCTCCCTGAACTCAAATCTGTTGTTTTGCCTGCACGGCCGTCTTTTGCAATTTCTGCCTTGTACCAAGTTTTCTGCAAGTAAAGTTTTCAGGCCCTCATCGTTCCCAGGTACCTGAGGTACTTTAATACTGTGACAAGTGACCACTTTACCCTCCCAGCTCCTCAACGTATGCCCTGTGTCTGGAGTTACCCTATGGGACGCTGCATCATCAGTAGCTGATTGGCTGGGGTCCGTCACTTGGGACCCTGACCAATCAGCTGATTTAGTACCACTGATAGGACCCCAATTACATAGGGGTCCGAGTGGAAACAGCGGAAGTCTTTGCGACGACCTCTGTGTAGTGGCCGGCACTTGTAACTGCAGGCACGACTCCCATTGATTTCACGGCTAGACCAGCCACACGCTGCACCAAGTCCCACCGGCGGCATCAGATAGTAATAATAGGTGATTCATCAACACGCGATTTGTCTCTTCTTAAATAGCATTCATATCTCGCTGCGCTGTTGTCACATTCACCAACCCCTTCACCACGTCTTCCATGTTGTTGCTTATAGTGGTTGTCCCCACATTCGAAACAACATAAATCTGAGAGAATTAGCTGGGGATCGACCAGGATGCGCAACACAGGTCACACCTTCAATCCAAGGGCAGAGACATGGACTATACAGGTTCCCTGCCTTTTAACATACACCTAGTAGAGCTGGCTATTAATTAATTAGCATGATAGAAGTGTGAGACAAATATACCTTCATCTACTACAACTCCTATCATCTTGTCACAATATATATAATGTATAACTTTTATTACTTTTTTGGGGGTAGAGGGGTTGGGATTGGAAAAAAAAAGGAATTCCACGACTGCTTTTCTAATTTCACTTTTACAGCATTCAGCATACATAATAAATAATGTGATAACATTATTCTCTGCGTCAGCAGGATTAGGTTATACCAAGTTTATTCAGTTTTTTTATGCTTTGCTATTTTTATACACTAAAAACAATTTTTAAAAAATGTGTTTTTGTGTTGCCGCATTCTAAGGGCTTATTCGCACGTCCGTATATCGGCCAGGTTTTTACGCCCGGCCGATATACGGTGTCCCTTTCTGTAGGGGGAGGAAGCGGCTTGCGCTCGGCGAGCAGTGCACTGAGCTCCCGACCCTCGCCACTGTTTGCAATGGGAGGGATGGGGGTGGAGCTAAGTTCTGCCCCATCCCGCCCCCTCCCATTGCAAATAGTGGCAAGGGGCGAAGAGGGGACAGGAGCTCAGTGCACTGCTCCCAGCCCAGCTTGCCTCCTCCCCCTGCAGGAAAGGACACCGTATATCAGCCGGTCGTGAAAACCCAGCCGATATACAGACATGTTAATAAGCCCTAGAGTCATAACTGTTTTATTTTCCTATCACTGGATCTCTACGAGGGCTTGTTTGTTGTGGAATGATTTCTAGTCTTCATCTATCCTATTTTGGGAACATACAAAATTTTGATTGCTTATTATTCCGCTTTTTTCTAGAAGCAAGATTAACAAAATCTGTTTTTCTGACATGTTTTTTATTTTTTTCAGTGTTCACCGTGCAGTATAAACTATATGTTAAATTAATTCTGGGGGTCCGTGTGATTTTGTCAATACCAAATTTATATAGTTTTTTTTAATATATTCCACTTAAAAAAAAAAAAAAAGATGTATTTTTTGGATTCGTTGCAGCTGACCCATTGATTTCACGGGTAGATCGGTCACACGCTGCACCAACTCCCTGGCTGCCCCATACACATGAATGTTCAGTTTGCCCAAATGTTCGTATGAAGGTAAGCCAAAAAGCTCTGGAGCAGGTCTATCTCCTAAGGAACAAAAGGATTGGGCGTTGACATTCAAGGTCCTCGATTCTTCTTTCCCCCAACATTTGTTGGGAAAAAGACTTTGTATTAGAAAGTCATCCAGCCTCACAATTATTGGCAGGTTTGTGCAATCAAAGTTTAATGTACATGGGGACCTTAAAGCGGTTGTCCGATACTTGGGGATTTTTTATATTAATGACCATTCCTCAGGATAGGCCATCGAGATCCCCACTGATCAGCTGATTCTCTGCAGGGCAGCGCAGGAAGCAGGACAAGCCATCTGTACTTCCGCAGCTTGGTTTGATAGTGCTGGCGTAGTTCCCATTGAATTCAAGGTGTCTGGCAGAGACTTACTATCCTCATTCCAATGAGAACAGCCAAACCGCTTTCTTCTATAAATAGTGCCACAGCGGTCCATGGGTTGTATATAATAGTCCACCTTGGCTGAAGTCAATGGGATTTGAGCTGCAATAATACACACAATTTATGGACAAGTGTGGCGCTGTTTTCACAAGCTCATTGAGCTTGTCATACACGTAAAGGTACCTTTACACATGGCAAATATCACCCGAATTCTCGCTGGAAACAGAGATTTCGGGCAATAAGCGCCCCATGTACATGCAGCCACCGACAAGACACTGAGCGAGAAAATGCCTTAAGACATTTGTCGGAGGAACCCATTGACTTTAATTATCCACAATTCTAGAAAGCAGTATGCTGCGCTATTTCATCCTAGAGCATCAGAGACCTTTCACAGAGGGTGCAATATACCGAAACAGCGTTGCAGGATATGCCCTCCTGCGGAATATTCAGAACCAAAATCTGCACTGTCAACGTGGATTTTGATGCCAAATTGGAAATAACAGAATCCTGCCGGCAATTCTGGATCAAAATCTGCAGATTTTGGTGTAGAATTCAGATACGGCTTACTCTACAACACTGTTACAGAATATTGTGTCACATGTGAAAGGTCCCTAAGAATGTTCTGATTACAGTTCACTAGACCCGCGGGCAGACTAGGACACTCGCCCATATTATGGACCCATAAATGCACACATAATACCCTCGTGTGAAATCGGTCTGAGGACAGATCAAGGGAAGAGACAATACTGTGGGGCTCATCATATTTGCAGGTCTGGGAAAGCAGTTTTTCTGCACGATACATATGTGACACAAGATATTTCCAATGACAAACAGCATTGCTGAAAACAGATTTGGAAAGAAGAGCAATTATCATATTAGGCTAGGCGCATATTTTCCGTGTGCCCTAGTTACTCCTGAGATGCTGCGATGTTTTCATGCCTGCGATGCTGCGAGAAAACAAAATCACAGCATGTCCATTCTTTGTGCGATATCGCTCATTGTTTCCAATGGGGCTGGTGGCAGCAGCGCCGGCCCCACTGAAAACAAAGGGAGAACAGCACATCACAGCAGTGGCAGGGGATTCCTTTTCCTCCATGGGGAGTCCCCTCATCAATGAACACTGTGACAGCAGTGGCAGGGTGTTCAGTGACAAGGGGACTTCCCGTGGGGATGAAGGAATTCTCCTGCCACTGCTGTCACAGCAGCAGCAGAGGATCGCGTTGTTCTCCCATTGCTTTCAATAGGGCCGTCCCTGCTGCCGCCCCATTGAAGATAATGGGATGAAGGGATTCCCCTCAGTTTTTCAAGGCTGTTTTCACATGAAAACCCCTCGCATCCAGGGGTTTCCCATGGATTGTAAGGGCGATATTGGGCCGTGACTCATGGCCTGATATCGCTCTTGCCAGTGTGCAGGGACCCTAGACCTAACAATTATCACACACTTTTGTTTAGTTGAACGAGTTTTGAGTGATAGCTGTTACATGTAAATGGGCCATAACTCAGACACTGCTTATGTTAACCCTTTCCAATCCAATTTGTATCCTGGTTTTCCTAGGGGGCTTACTCTTTTTCTGCAGTTATACAATGGCGCTATCTGCTGGCTAAAGCCAGTACTGCATGAGGTGACACGTAGGATAGGCTCCGACAGCAGAAAGGCTGGCAATATACAGCAAGAGAACCCTGACGGACGTCTTCCAACATCGGAGCTGTACAGCCTTAAATCATAATGTCTTTAGACGTCAGACAGTGGATTGGAAAGGGTTAAGGAGAAAGAATTGAATCAAATAGATACATTCTACCTAAATTATCAATTTTTCACGATGGGAATATGAATGGGGGATGCAAATGTACAGATCACAGTGAGTTAGAGGTTGATTGTTGCACTATTTACAACAGATTAAACAATGAAAACAATTTCCATTAAAGGATTTTCTTCATCTTATAGGACATCCTCCTTGATCAGCGGCGCCTGTATCCTGCTTTTTATGCATTGCTTACTCTACGCAGGTTTTACAACCATCAGTTCCAGGAGAGGCAGGAGCTGTAAACGGCTGTACTCCGGTGTTGTGTTCGGTTTGTAAAATCTGTCCAGGTGAGCTACTGCAATACACATTATTTCAGTGCATTGCTACAGTATGAAGCGCTTCTTTTTGTCTTTTCTAGTGGGTTTATGTCATTTCTTGTCAGAGTAATGTTGCACTTTCATGTTTTAAAAGAATGTTATATTCCGACCTCAGTTACATTCCTCAAAAATGAAATGCTGTGTGAGGAGTTTCTGCAGTGTTAACAGGCAGATCTTCGTAATTAATTTCTAATTTTTCAGATTTATACACTTAATGAGAGCCTGTCACCAGATAGAATCAGCTGCTCTACAGCTGCGGCTCCGCTGACTCTAGCTTCTTTTTCTCTATCCAAGCCGAGTATGGAACCAGCTCAGCTCTCAACTCCCAAGCCCAGTCCATACACCACCCACGACTGCCCGCCATTGGTTTTTAGTGGGTGGCCCTTGAGGGGATGATGTTTGTTATGATTGAACACACAAAACATGTCATTAATATGGTTTAAAGGTGGCCATTCTTATAGATGAACCGCGGACATGGCCGCAGATTTTGGTGGGACCAGTTGACTGTCAAATGTGTATAGGGTTTCCTATCTTCTCCCGACAATAAAAAATGTAATGGGGCATAAGAATCAGGGTTCTCTTACACGTAACAATTATCGTTCTCTGTGTCAGTGAATGAGAACGGCGGAACAATCAATGTTTAAACTGAATGATTAGTGAACGAACCAACGATGTGTTACGATCGTGTGGGCAGGCAAAGCACGGGACACACACGGGTTTCATGCAACTGGCCCTGGCTACACGGGAGGATGGCATGGCCCTACCTAAGCGGGGACATTGCCCCCAATAAGGGCAGCCAAGCGGTCTTCGGAGCTGAGCCCTAGCTGATCCTAGGAGCCATGCACCGTACAGGATACATTCACATGCCACATGACAGACACAGAATACACCGCATACAACACGCAACCACTAGTAACAGATTGGAAGCTGAATATAAATACCAGGTATTAGTTGACATGTTGTACAAGATGTTGAAAGCTAGCAGGCCACTTCACGGCTCCTGGTTATACTGCTAGTCCCTACACTAACCAGGAGTCCAGCAGAAACGGACACCGTTCACACCGCACGCTGCAACAGGACATTACACAGATTGCAGGACACACAGCAAGCTAACACAAAACTGACAGAATTTAAACGTACAAACGGACATGAACCAAGTCACACTGCAAACTCCACCAGACAAGCATTCATGACTACTCACCTTAGTGGCCATACAGACTGACCAGGAGCTGGGTTTATATGTGAGCACAGATCCAGGGGATTGGCTAGCAGACAGTACCACACCCAGCCAGCTCAATCATTAACCCTGAAAGTGCTGTGCTGCTGGAATCACAATAGAACAACATGTCTCAGCAGCACACGTAACACGATGATTTTCATGCCTGCATGAAATGAACGATAATTGAGCGAATTCTCATTCATTGTTCAATCATTGGGCGTTTATTCACTGACCAATTATCGTCCAAATTCGCAAGATGCATTGATTTTTTTGAACAGTAATCGTTCTGTATAAAATCCCCTTTAGTCATGTAGGATATCACAGGAGATTAGCAACTACCAGAATTGGCTGGCAACAACTTATTCCTCTTTCCCTATTGATCACACATGCATCTTTATAGTGGCGGGAGGAATACAAATCCCCAACAGCTATCTAAGGCTGCATTCCCACGAACGTATATCGGCTCGAGCCGAGCCGATATACGTCGTACTCATCTGCAGGGGGGGGGATGGAAGAGCCTGGAGCAGGAACTGAGCTCCCGCCCCCTCTCTGCCTGCTCTCTGCCCCTCTGCACTATTTGCAATGAAAGGAGGCGGGATGGGGGCAGGCTAAGTCCTGAGAATTAGCCCCGCCCCCGTCCTGCCTCTCCCCATTGCAAATAGTGCAGAGGGGCGGAGAGGAGGCAGAGAGGGGGCGGGAGCTCAGTTCCTGCTCCTGGCTCTTCCATCCTCCCCCCCTGCACATGAGGACGACGTATATTGGCTCGGCGTGAAAACCGAGCCGATATACGTTCGTGGGAATGCACCCTAAGGAGTATAGCCACCTTAGGCTAAGTTGGCTCATAGCATCAATGCTGCATATTTTTCATGCAAACATTAAAATTATATCAAAATAAATTCTAATTTATTTGCAGTTCAACAGGAATAGTGAGAGGTATCAATTATTCAGCATGAAAAATTGATGAAAATCAAAGCGCCATGTAAAGCTGAACAAACAGTAAGAAAATGTAAAAGTAAAAAATAGCTTAAAGATGAGCTTTTTTTAATTTTGACGTAGTCTAGTGAAATCAGGATATCTGTAGGATCACAGAAGCAATGGTGGCCCTAGCATTATGGTACGTAGATGCATATGCAGCAAAGTGTAAAGGCCCTTGTACATGCAATGATTATCATTCAAACTGCCGAAAGTCAGCGATAATCATTACATTTAAAAGCTGGCATTCGTGCACTATTCATTCAGTTATCGTTTTGCGCTGGTTTTTAGCCAGCATAAAAACCATTCTTTGACCACTCAAAATTTGTTCCATTTGAATGGAATTCGTTAGTCTTCTGAGCAGCTGGCTGACTTGCATACATAATGAGTACACTGTTTACTCTGTCGGGAGGAGACACTGGAATCCTGCTGACCAGATAACCCTCACATAAACACACATCCACCTAAGCAAACAACTTGTATGAGTTTTCTTAAGCTAATGGTGGAAATGGAGATGTTTAAAAGCCATTATCTGTATGTGTAATTTTATGCAAAAAATGTTGTCAGTTCGTTCAGTCGTGCGGTGGTTTTAGCTACAATCGTGGCATGTAAAAGGGCCTTAACTTGATTGTGATGAATTATCTTAAGCCATTAAAAACTATTGCTGTCTTATCTTAACACTCATTGTAAAGCAATTAAAATTCTAAATAAACTGTGCCCCAGAAGGTTATCATAGCAAGTTAAGGGGCCATTCATTTTGTAGCTGTCCCCCCAGTATATGTAAGTGAGCTAGTATTACCTTTCTTTAGTTACTTTTTGAAACTTCTGGCCTCTTTTTCCTCAGATGCTCAAGTGATCTCAATTCTGACCAGCTCGGATCTACTTGGGATTATGTGTTCAGTTTTTAGTCAATTTCTCAGTTAATGTTATGCTGTTGCATGAATCCTACCACAGAAACAGCCCAGAGGCAGACACAGGCACGCCTACCACAGTTCCTGATGATGATCACACAGTTCTTGTTACATGTTAGAGGAGATCACAGCTCATCCTCCTGACTGTATACTTATGGTCTGCAGGTTATTTAGGTGAATATAGAAGGTAATTATAATTAAACTTTCTCTATAATTAAACTCAGCCTCTAGCTAATACTGTGCTGATGCATCATGGGATAGATGTGAAAATGAAACCAAAATCAAAATGGTGCTCGATAAGTATCAGACAGGGGGCTGCATTGCATGGAAGTGGCTGCAGTATACAGAGGAAACCTGCAGTGTGTGACAGGCAATGAAGTGAGGGGGGCAGGGATGGAGAAATGTGTTTTCACCAGAGTGGTCCTTAAACCCTTTCTAATCCAATTTGTATCCGGGTTTTCTTAGGGGGCTTACTCTTTTTCTGCCATTATACAATGGCGCTATATGCTGGCTAAAGCCAATACTGCATTAGGTGACATGTTGGATATCCTCCGACAACAGAGAGGCTAGCATACCACCTGCGATAGCGACCCTCTCCCCTCACACCACCTCCGTTCCTTCTCCCCAGTGGTCATCTCCCATCTCACCACTATATTCAACCTCTCTCTGACCTCTGGCATCTTTCCCTCTTCTTTCAAACACGCCATCATATCCCCACTGCTAAAGAAGCCGACTCTGGACGCGACCGATGCTGCCAACTACTGACCCATCTCAAACCTCCCCTTCATCTCCAAACTACTAGAACGCCTGGTTTACTCCTGCCTTGTAAGCTATTTAGCAGAGAACTCTCTCCTAGACCCCCTACAGTCTGGCTTCCGACCTCAACACTCAACAGAAACTGCCCTTACTAGGGTATCCAATGACCTACTGACAGCCAAATCGAGGGGCGATTACTCCCTACTGATCCTCCTCGACCTTTCTGCAGCGTTTGACACTGTTGACCACAAACTCCTCCTCAGTATGCTTCACTCCATCGGCCTAAAGGACATTGCCCTCTCCTGGTTCTCCTCCTACCTATCTGACCGCTCTTTCAGTGTCTCCTTTGCTGGCTCTACCTCCCCTCCTCTTCCCCTTGCTGTTGGGGTCCCCCAGGGCTCGGTCCTCGGCCCCCTTCTCTTCTCTATCTACACAGCCCCTATTGGACAAACCATCGGGAGTTTTGGCCTCCAATACCACCTGTACGCTGACGACACCCAGCTATACACCTCTGCCCATGACATCTCTGCACCCTTCCTCCAAAACATCACCGACTGTCTGTCCGCTGTCTCTAACACTATGTCCTCTCTCTACCTAAAACTAAACTTCTCTAAAACTGACTTACTGGTATTTCCACCCTCCACTAACCGACCTCATCCTGACATCCCCATCTCAGTGTGTGGCGCCACCATAACTCCTAGACAACATGCCCGCTGCCTTGGGGTCATATTTGACTCTGATCTCTCTTTTACCCCCTACATCCAATCTCTGGCCCTAGCATGTCAGCTGCACCTCAAGAACATTGCGGGAATCCGCTCTTTTCTCACTGTGGAGACGTTAAAAACGCTTACTGTTGCCCTCATCCACTCGATTATTGCAACTCGTTGCTGATCAGCCTCCCCTGCACCAGACTCTACCCTCTCCAATCCATCCTGAATGCGGCAGCCAGGCTCATCTTCCTGTCCAGCCGCTACTCGGACGCCTCTGCCCTGTGCCAATCACTGCACTGGCTGCCCGTTAAATACAGAATTCAATTCAAACTCGCTACCTTCATCCACAAAGCCCTCCACAGTGCAGCGCCACCCTATATCGCCTCCCTCATCTCAATCCATCACCCAGCCCGGGCTCTCCGCTCTGCTAATGAAACCAGACTGAGTGCCCCTTTCATTTGAACTTCTCATTCCCGCCTCCAAGACTTCTCCAGAGCAGCACCGGTCCTCTGGAACGCACTACCAAAGGATACCCGGGCAATCCAGGACTCAAAAAACTTCAGGCGTGCTCTGAAAACGCAGCTCTTCAGGGAGGCATACCGCATTCCCTAAACAAACCCCTCTGTACTCCGCCTGATAACATGCTCCCTGACTTACTGACTGCAATCCCTGCTAGCCATCATAAACCGCTCCTGCAGTCATACCGTTTCTGCCGTCACACGGCTAAATGTCTGACCATTGTCTATGTGTATAGCATCGCTCACTCTCCACCTCACCATACCGTGCACATCTCCAGCCCTTTACCTTCTGTATCACCCCACTATTCGTAGTATGTAAGCTCGTTGGAGCAGGACCCTCACCCCTATTGTTTCCATCAACTGATTACTATGTAACTGTGGTTCTGTAATGTTTGTACTTTTGTCTTTCTGTATTCCTCCCTGTCTATGTAAGCGCTGCGGAATATGTTGGCGCTATACAAATAAAGATTATTATTATTATTATCTTCCAACATTGGAGCTGTACAGCCTTAAATCATAATGTCTTTAGACGTCAGACAGTGAATTGGAAAGGGTTAATAATCATGTTAAACTCTGATACATCTGTAGAGTATTACAATATGCTCATGCTTTTATACACAGATTGAGACCCAAGTAAAATAATTATACCTGAGCCGCTGCAGCCCATCCAGGGTTTCCAGACTATCAGGTACCTGACTGATGGACTTTGACTGTATTTGCTATTTATGAACATACAGGTGTATTGTGCTCCAATGGATTAAACGCATCCTTGTAAATGTAAACTGTTTAATCCTTTCTTATTAAGGCCGTTTATACAAAAGGCAGACTGAGGCAGGATTGCGCTGTAACAAGTCAGTGTGCTGCTGGGAGTTTGTTTTGATCTTTGGATGATATCAAGTAGTTAGTTAAATGAAGTAGCGCTTCCCACTGATTTTGGATCTAAGACGGGAAGGAAAAGAAGTGAATAAATTGCATAGAAAATTATATAAATCATATTGAACTGAAAAATCTGCATTTTCACATTTTAGGATACACGCACATGCCGCGGATTTTGCTGCAGATTTTACCATGTGCAATATAACCATAAAAACATGTTTCACCTATCATTGGCATGAAACTGCAGCACTTCATGTTAGGCCTCATTCACACGAGCGTTTTTACGCGGCTATTTAGCTGCAATAAAACGCCGTCTGAAAACTGCAACAGTGTGAAGCATTGGATTCCAATGCATTCATTCATATGAACGATTTTCGGTTGCGTGAAAAAATCGTGTTGTCAAAACGCGAGAGCATCGATGGCTATTTTCGATTACTGCTTCTCACGCTGCTTCAAAAGATAGGTCTTGACTAGAGATGAGCGAGTATACTCGCTAAGGCTAACTTCTCGAGCGAGTAGTGCCTTAGTCGAGTATCTACCCGCTCGTCTCTAAAGATTCGGCTGCCGGCGCGGGTGACAGGTGAGTTGCGGCGGGGAGCAGGGGAAAGGTGGGGGGAGAGAGGGAGAGAGAGATCTCCCCTCCGTTCCTCCTCGCTCTCCCTTGCCGCTCCCCGCCCCCCACCGGCACCCGAATCTTTAGAGACGAGTGGGAGGATACTCGGCTAAGGCACTCAAGTAATGTGCCTTAGCGAGTATACTCGCTTATCTCTAGACAAGACCTATCTTTTGACGAAAAACCCTGGAAGCTCCTTTAGAGCTCTTTCCCATGAGCACATATACGGCGTTTTTACGTTTTCACGCCTGCTCCATATAAGCGCCTGAATAGGCGTCTTTCCACGATCGCAGCCAGCGTTTTCTCGTCCACTCACAAGACCGTGAGCGTCGTTTTTAGCGTAAAAATAAGCCGCATACCAGAGAACCCTCGCTCTGCCAAAATCCTCGGGATGGCTTCCAATGCCTATATAGAGGCAGCTGTAAGCTTTTCTCAGAATTGGACGCCGCAAAAATGCCTCCTCCTTCCTTCTCTTTCCCTGCTCCCATAGGAGTCTATAGGACCCGCCGGCGTATATTGACCAAAACATAGTTCCAGAACTATGTTTTGGCTGAGCGTATATGCGTCGGCCATGTATATGTTCTATTTTTCGCGCTGCTGGCGTATTTACGTGCTGTATATTCGCCCATGCGAACAGCTGCATTGGAAACCAATGCTTCACATGGGTATAGTATATGCGCCCAGAATTTCACGATTCTCATTTAATCGAGTAGACGGTTACCGTTCAGTTTTGCTTGTTCTAACGATTTTCTAAACTGTCTAAACGCAGCCTAATTGCTGCAGCTCATCCACATTGCGTATGGACAACCTATAATCATCTAATGTGTATGGAGGCCTCTCGACTCTCCACAGAACAGCATAAGGATCAGAAGTTGGATCCCAACTGCCCAATCCCTTTGTTCTTGGGAGATAAGCTGCTTACAGAGGAGTCTGACATACAAGACACATGCATGCTTGGGCGAGCGTGCATGTGTGTGGGGTGGATAGAGAGATAGTTGGCAGCCAAACAGGTCTGGCAAAGTCACCTAAGTAGTATTGAGACCCTTTCATTGAATTCGTCTGAATTCCCTGAGGGGTGGCATTGTAATCTAATTTTCCTGGGGCTTTACATACACATTTTTGTTCCATTAACTTGCCCAATTAGTTGTAGCCTTCAGTTTAATTACCATTGTCTCTGTCTTCAGGGCAGAGTATATAGCCCTCCATAAGATGAATGGGAAGGGGATGTTCCCAGTGTCATGGTAAGCTTTCACAGAGAGGAGAATTTGTCACTGCTCACACACAATTCCACCCACTAAATGCTTTTCTTGGACTTTTGCTTGATCTGCCGCACCCGGTGTTGACATGTAAAGACGAAGACTGAGGACCATGGTGACCCTATTGTGCGGGAGTTATGTGAAATGTGACAGCTTGGCTTTACTTACCAACCTAGTTTATTCTGTTGTGCAGCTAAACAGGCTTTCATAAAAATACCTTCAAAGTTTATTTGGCGCAATAGTTAAGTAAGAGGGTGCAATTTATTTTAAGTAGGTACAAAATATTGTCTCCATATTATTCTAAATGAATGAAATGCACTAAAAGTACCCATGCACAAATATGACATCAAAGGTATATAGACTAACAGTAGAGCCCCATAGAGGTTTATGGGTGCCCTATCATTGCTCCCTACTACTGAACAGTGATATAGCGCCCTAATACTGCCACACGCATGAGGCATGAAGATTGTGTTATTTCCAAATTGTGCCCATGTCTTTTACATGTAAAGGGGCTGTTCTAGGATTAAATATTCATCTGAAACTTCATTTGTCTCTGTTATAATGTAAATAATGCTCTTTCTGTGTCTAGATATTGCTATTACATACTTGTCATGATGCCCCCTGTTGTTCTTTAGATTTCCTATCGGAACGTCTGCATAATATGTTCAGTGTTTGTGGAAAGAAGCAACTTCTAGTACACTGAATCTTAGGCCGGCTTCACAGAGGCGTATTTGCACACGCAAAATTGAGTTCAACAGGTGTGTTCACATTTCCGTATTTTGCACGTACATTGCGGTCGTCTAAAAAAAATAGGACATGTTCTCTTTTTCTGTATATTTGTGCACCAAAAGTCCCCATAGAAGTAAATGGGGGGTGCATAAATGCACAAGCAATCCACAAAAGACAATGCATGAGACACTGTAATTGGGTAAAAAAAAAAGAACACATCATTAAGACTAATTAGCCATTTCAATGGGTTCGTCTTTATTTAATCATGCCATGCCGGTGCAAAAAGTACAGTAAAATACGCACAAAAAAAGGATCATTCATTCTGCAAAGATACTACGTTCATGCGCTCACAAATATGCATACGCCCATGTGAGGCTGGCACTACTGTTTGGTCTGTACAACAGCAGGAATCACTCCTCTGTCCATGGAAAAGAGAATCCTGACAGTGAAACGTAGCTACTGGGCAATGTATGACCACCAGAACTGAACACATTAGATGGAAGTTCTGAGAGGGAATCAAAAGAACATCAGGGGGCGCCATAACGAGTAGATAAGAGCAATATCTATACACAGGAGGAATTAATTAAAGTTATTCTAATTATAAACATTTTGTGATGTAATGAAGACATGTAATATTGAGGCCTGTGACATTATAAACCATTTAAAAACTTTTCTGACCTGAAATATTACTGCCACTATTTAAGTTACATGAGGACTTTGTACATGAGCATAAAGGTATCCAACGTGTGAGTCGATCACCAGCCGTGTTTGTGTATAAACAGGTAAGAGGTACATTGGGGTACATGGGGAATGTGTGGGAAGAAGGGGGTCAGATTTCCAGTGTAGAAGCAGGGTAGATGGAGAAGAGTTAGATTAGGGAATATGATAGGCCACCCTAAAAAAAGGTCTGTTTTTAGGACACGCTTAAAGCTATGGGCATTGGGAATTAACCCATTGTCTGAGTAGTGCATTCCACAGAATTGGTGCGGGGCTGGAAAAATCTTGGAGGCGGGTGGGAGATGCGGAGGAATTAAGTCTAATGTCATTAGCATGCATAATTCACCGTCACGTAGCATGCAAGATAAACCATAACATATTATCGAATTATATGAGATCACCTCTATGCACCATAGACTTATATTCGGGACACTATAGAGTTTTGCCAAGTGTGCTTGCAAGTAGCGTAGACAGTTTCTTGAGCAGGACACTAGAAGGGCTTTACCCTGAAGGAGACTGATGAGTGGGGGTTGTGGCAGGGCTTGGCTTGTTAGCCTTAGTTCTTTGCAATCCTTTCATCAGTGAAGGAAATTGGAGTAAGTTAAGAGAGATAAGCACTCTTAACCTATAAAGGTGCAGACACTTTATTACCATACAAAGTACAAGTGAGCAACTCTCCTAACACCTTGAAGACCCAAAGAACATGTATGGATCTCTCTCCTTGGGTGTAATAAGTGTCCCTATACTAGCATGCATTCTTAATCAGCTTCTGTGTTTGTCCTGAAAGGCTGGCACAATAGAGGAAGGACAATAAATGCAATGAATGCAGAGGTTGGACTCCCCTCAGTGCTAATGGCCAAGCCATGTGCAATCATTACCAGTGAAGGATTTAAGCAGGCCAGCTCACACCTCTGCCTTGGGAGGTTAAGTTTTGCCAGGGTAGGAAGCAGGCAGGGCTGCTTTACCTGCTAGTAGTGTCAGGCTCTCAGGTGACGAGCCCTCAGGTAAGACTGTAAGATGACTTCATCGGGGCGGAGCTATGAGCTGTACAGGTGTCTGCTGCGCACAGGTTACTAGCACTGCTACAGCTGATGCCTGGCAGCGCTGACTCATTCCATTGCTGCATCGTGTGGCTGCAGAAATAAAACTGTTGCAAAAGCAATTGCAATCTACATGATTGACCATGGAAGCAAAGGACCCCAATGGGAAAGATGGTGGGGGGTTCAAGAAGAAGAACTTGACATTTCTCAAGAGCAGGCTATATATGTTGGAGAGGAGGAAAACAGATACAGTTGTGGAACAGGCTGTGATTGAGGACTACGGGAATACGGGTACATTGCGCAGGACCCAATCCGACAGGACGGAATACAACCAGAAGCTTAAAGGTAAGAGTCATCCAGCGGACTTGGAAATGTTCCACGACTTTATTCATTTATGCACAATAAAAATGTGGATGTTTTATGGTCCTCTAGGTTACAGGTCTATCTGCTAAATTGGGCTATATTCCCACGGGCGAGTGCAATTTCAAGTCAGTGAAAAATTAACTAATTTCACTGCGAGTGTATTTGCGTAGTACATCAGATTTCGTTAAGAGTTTGTTTTTTAAAGTACGAGTGACGTGTTTTTCATGCACATAAGGAAAAAAACGGAAGATGGTCCAATTGATGTCATTTAAAACTCCCGTTGAAGTCAATGGGTGCATAAAAAACACAGACCGTTAGTCTATGAAGAGTATCGTACATGTGATTCTCCTATGGCCGCTAAAGCCTGTGAGTGGCTGAGCAGTCACGTGCACAATGAATGGCATGAGACCTACCGCCTCTTTTTCCGGGTTCCGTGCTGCGGTCACCGGGGTGGCAGCGCTGGACGGGGGGCTACTAGGATAAGGAAGCATTCAATTTTGTTTCTTTTTAAGCCTTTTTAAGTTTTTTTTAAGTCCTGCAAAACCCTGTTAATGCATATTTTTTACGTGCGTAATACGCAATTCTAAAAACCCGATGAATTACATTGGGTCACTTAAATATGTGTTTTTCTCACGCACGTAATAAAAAACACAAGATGTCCTATTTTAAGCTATGGGAGTTTAAAATACGCAGCAAATGCATATATTACATGCATATTTGCTTTGCACTGTATATTACATGTGTAAAAAATCTACGCGTGATACACAGCTCACATATACCCATGTGAGTGAGCCCTTAATGAATATTCTGCAATGCCTGCAATGTGTTATCCAAAACACTGCTGACTGCCCAAGGGAGGAACATGTCTGTCTGTTGTTGGTATGCACACAGCAGGGGCATCCAAACTTTAGTGTTTACAACCATTCTGTTGACTGTCCTACTTGCTCGTTCTCACAGTATCTCGTTCTTTCCACTTTGTCTTTTGCCTGCCTTTATTTTGTTTGAAATAATTAATGCTTACAAGCAAGTAATGCAATATTGATGGCGTAAACAAGTCCTATTAATTATAGGCTCCTTACAGTAACGTGTACTGCTTGAGGATTCGGACTGTCTGTTCACCTTCATCAGGTTGCCCATAGAAGCATTCAGTGATGGTCTTTGATATGCAATGAAGAGCTTAGTGCTCCTTCACATCAGCCTTGGGGTGTTTCATTTGGGGAGTAGGGAAATGGCACACCCTGACTGAACGGAACTGTCATATGACAGAACTGAACGGACCCCCATTGACTATGATGGGGTCTGTTCGATTTCCAACAGGCAGTCCGGGTGTCTTTTTTTAGAATTTACAGACGAAAATAATGCAGCTTGCTGCACTATTTCATCCTGTTTTCTAGCAGAAATCAGCGACGGAGGTACCGAATAGAATATCCAATGCTGATGTGAGTGAATCCTTACAATGCTGCCATTCAGGGTATTACACACTTTATAGCCTTTGCTTTATACTTATATTTTATACATTAGTTGTGAATATGTTTAGTTTTATTATATAGTTTTAAAAAATAGTATAATTTCTCACTTTTTGGGAAAAGTGCTCTGTGGTTAGAGGAGTTGTCCTATGAACTGATCTAAACTGGGGGTCTGGTTCAGCTAGTATTGCCAAGAGAAGCTGCCAGCATTTATACATTTCCCCTGAGGCGACTATGTGATGTAGCATTACACAGCACCCATTGCAATCAGTTGGCAACCATGTAATATATAATCATACCTTTCCATTGTTGGGTCTCCATGGAGGGGAGTCTTCAGCGCATGATCTGACACTATGACATGCATATGTCCTAATATGATTTACTACCCTTAAAATGTATGTTTTAAGGGGTCCCACAAAATTTAATTATCCACTATAGACAGGAGATTATGGGCCAATCATTACGATTCCAAACCTTGCCGATTGGGAGAACGGGGGCCCGAAGTGTCTCCAGTCTCACATGTGCAGCACTTCTTCATTCATTTCCAGGGACCACCACAGAATGCTTGAACTCGGCTCTCCCCAGCAGTCCCATTGAAAGGTATGTAGCAGTGATGCACGTGTGGCCTGTGGGTAGGTTAACTGTTGTTAACTTTTTGGTTCAGTTAAAAAAATATTTTGGATGGAAAACTTTTGAGGGAAACATTGAAGATGGATGTTGGCCATGAGGTTTATTGCCATTTAGGGGTTCTGCACATTAGGATTCTCATGTGCATTTAATGTATATGTTAAAATACATGAAAAACTTATACAGACATACGCCATTTTAATCATACCTGTACTTTTTAAAACATATGCAACAAACAGATAGCCATAGTTTTTTTTATACGTTTGTGTTCATTTTTACATTAAAAACATAGACATTTTTCACTGTAAACTTTTTTTCTTTAAGACATTTGATTGCAAAACCGTCAATATGTCAAACGCAAGGAAACGTACAGCCATATGTTTCCATAAGGCCACCTGCACATGGTCGGAAATTCTGCAGCGGGATTTCCGCCTGCTCTGCGCCGGCTGGCCGGTAGCCAGCACATCAAAGAGCCGGAGCCGCGGGAGAGGTAAGCGCCGCACTGGTCCCTGCAGGGGTTCTTGTTGGGTCCCGTTGTGAGAATTCTCACAGCGGGATCCGACCTGGCCATGTGCAGGCGGCCTAAGTCTTCCTTTTAATGTTAAAATAAAATATATATATATGAGAGGTCAAAAGTATGCATATTTGAGCTATGTTTGACCTATTCTAGCCTATGGGTACATGAAGCTGTAGGTTTTCATATGACTCACAGATGCTTAAATCCTTGTGTGAACAACTCCTTAAGGAAATAGATTGACGAGGAACAATGAGCTCTTTTTTTGGCACAACTCTAGGAGAGATGTACATACGTCACAGTGACTGCTTGTTATATAGGTGTCAGTTGCTTCTTGGTTTGATGAGCGTCTGAGCGTCTGAGCCTCATGGAGACAATGTTTGAGATTCCTTGCTCCAGGCTGTGAGTGGTATGCAGCAGAGTGTAATAAAGTGTCCGCTCAGTAAGGCACCGGTTCATGGTGTGTGTCACCACTCCGTACATAGCTCAAGTCAAGACTCTTTCTTGCTTAGTAACAGATCCAAGCAGATGACTTAACACATGGTGACAAGGGAGCGCTTCTGACTCTGGGAACAAGTTCAACAGGCGAACAATGGAAGTATGCAACTTCCTCCAACTACTTAGATAAGGTTTTGATAGATCAGATTTCTGTCATTAAGCTTGCGGTAATTTGAGTACTAGCCTTTAACAGCTTTGGAAGTATTTTGCAATTACTGAGGTGTAGATACGGTGCAGGAAAAATTAAAATCAACAATGACGAAATCGAAGCAGTTCAAGACTTTGTCTTCTTTGGATTGAAAATCGACCGCAATGGAGAATTAGGACCCGAAATCAAACAATTAGTCGCGCTAGACCACAGCACAATGTTAAGTATGGATGAGATGTTGAAAAGCAAAGACATAAGCATTGCAAAGAAATGCCCGGTTGTCAGGGCAGTCATCTTCCCAATCACAACTTATGGCTACAAAAGTTGGACACTGAAGACACCGGACCAGAAGAAGATTGATGTTTTCAAGCTTTGGTGCTGGAGGAAATCCAATGAATTCCTTGGACTGCCAAGACCATGAACAAAACAGTCCTAGACTACATTAAACCAAAAATTTTCATTGGAGGGCGAAATTACAAAACAGAGACTCTCATACTTCAGCCACATAATGTGAACTAATTCATTGGAAACATCGATAATGCTTGGAGGGGTCAGCGGCAAAAGAAGACCTGGCCACCAAAGAACGTACTGGCTTGATACTATCGAAGCTGAAACCAACATGGAAATGATCGAACTGAAAGAAGCCGAACAAAACACAACCGCATGGAGAGGGACAATCCGTAAAGTGTCTGAGAGACATTCTCGACCCAAATGCTCGGGTCTGCGTTATTTGAGTCAGGCTTTTCATAAAACGCGAGTAACGAACCCCATTGACTACAATGGGAGACTCGAGCATTTTTGTATGTGGGACGCCGGGTGCCGAGCTTTTGTTTTTCTAGGTTCGTCTCTGCAGGCGGGAGGAGGGGAGGAGCCAAAACTGGGGCGGGGTCGAACACGGCTTGATGCTCGTTCGAGTAACGAGCATCATCGAATACGCTAATACTCGGCAGTTCGCTCAATGATCAAATGACAGACTATTAAATGCTTGTTTGTCAATAATTACATCTTTAAGGATGACATAAAAATGGCTACTCGTCGGCAGCACATCCTGTAATGTAAAAGGGTATGTACTGCCAGCAATAATGGGAAGTGTATGACAAGAGGGAACGAAGGCATGATCGTTTGTAGAAAAGCTCTCCAAATAATTGCAACATATAAATGGGTCCGTGGTTGATCACGCTGGCTGCTACTTTATTTTTCTGTAAGGTCAGCTTCACACGAGCATAAGCGTATTTGTATATTGAAAGTGCACGCATTAACGTACTTTACTGTACATTTTGCGCAGGCAAGTCGTGTGCAATTGTGTGTGCAAAAAAATATGCACCAATGCTCTCTCTCAATTCTTTAAAAAGTGTTCTTTTCTTGTGCAAATGTGCAACAAAATATGGAGTATATTGCGTTTTTTATTTGCACTATCCAGTTGCACATGCAAACTACGTGCTTGTGAATAACCCCATTGAAATCAATGGGTTCTATTTTCTGCATATTACGTGCACAAACATTTCATGTGCAAATATGTTCGTGTGATTTCTAGCTTAAGGGACTGCTGAAGAGAAGCTGAGTACAGGGCGAGTATTGTCCTTTTCGAGTACCTGCCCGCTCGTGAGAAAAGATTTGGGTGCCGGCGGGGGTGAGCGGTGTCTTGTGGGAGTGAGCAGGGGGAGGGAGAGAGATCTCCCCCCTGCCGGCACCCGAATCTTTTCTCACGAGCGGGCAGGTACTCGAAAAGGACAATACTCGCTCGAGTATTTGTCCTTAGCGAGTATGCTCGCTCATCTCTAGTTAGTACCATAAAGTTGAAGGTAGCCGTAGCATGCATGATCATACGGGCAAACACAGGACCCAATCTTGTGATTCATGGGAGTCCCAGAAGTCAGCTCCTCATTGATCAGATACTATCACCTATCCTAACAGTTCCTAAAGAATGAACTACAATACATGTATAGGCATTCCTTCATAACACCCATGGATGTCAGTCGGAGGAAGCTGACATTTTACAATAAATTGGGAAAAGTTTTCCTTATTATTGTTGGTGGACCCCTAAATTAGTACTTTTGACATCTGAAGGATGGTGTCAGGTTGTGCTGCTGGGATCTGTTGTTCCAGGAGCACACCTTCACAGGTGAGGGATAATTGAGCTGGCTGGGTGAGGAGTTCCTCCCACCAGCCAATCCCCACGAGTCTGCTGCATATATACACACCAGCCCCTCTGCAAGAGGAAGCTTGTATCCCTTCACTCTAGGGTTTGTTGGTCCTGTATATGTGTTATGTGTGTGAACAGTGTCTTGTCCAGTATTTGTGCTGGTGGCCAGACATCAGGTGTGGACAGTCTTGTTCTGGGGTTGTTTTATCTTGCATGCTAGGCCTAGTGTGTTGGTATGTGAACTGTGTCGTGTGCTGCTAGATCATGTATCATCTCTAGGCTAGTGGAGCCCTTAGGTTCCAGCGCAGGGCCGCCTTTATCGAGGCAATTGCTCTTCTTGCAGGCAGGGTTCTGGTTCATGTTGTCTCGTTAGAGTAGGGACCATGAGACACGACGACCCTTGAAACTGGGCTCGCTGTTTAAATGACTTGGCCAATTCACAAACTAATTACTCGTATTTATTACAGCAATTCCATCTGCTTATGCGTGCAGGTATGCTTGGTGAGTGTGTTTGCCGTTTTTTCAGTTCTATCTGTTATGTCTGTCCGTGAGTCCAGTTTCCCAGCTACAGTTCACTTTCCTTTTGGTGTTCCAGCAAGCGTGTCCTGTGGGAACTCAATACCACTTCCTCGTCTGTGCTGCAGCATGGCGCGCCCAGCAGACGTGACAGATGGGTAGTGCAATATTAAAAGACACTACTATTATTATAGGTACCTGAACACGCATAAGTGCCCGACAGCTGCTCCACCGACTATTACTCTTGAAGAAAAAGTTATCAAAAAAAAACATGCTTCCTGAAATAGTACTACTTATATAAACTACAGCTCACCGTGTAAGTAACGAGCCCCCACACAGCTCATTCAACTTAACCCAAAAAAATCATGGGCCTCAGAATATGGAGACGTAAAGCAATTTTTGTTTAAGAAAAAAAATTATTTACGTTTCAAAAATAGAAAAACATAAAACATATCAATTTGGTATCACCGTAATCATACTGACCTGCAGAACAAGGTTCATATGTCATTTTTACTGCATTGGGAATGCTGTAAAAATTAAAACCCCCTAAAAATGGTGCATTTGCATTTTTTTTAATTTCTCCCCACTTAAAAATGTTAAAATGTTTTTCCATACATTATAAGGTAAATTGAATGGTACCATTAAAAACACAGAAAAGCCCTCATTTGGCTATGTCTATGGAAGAATTAAAATGTTATGGCTCTTGGAAAGCGGGGGCGAAAATCTAAAATAAAAAAAATCTATGATCCTGAAGGGGTTAAAGAAAAGGATGCATTTTACTCATAACCAAGAAAGGCTGAACCACGGATGTGCATTAGCTGGCATATGCCCCTCTTATAAAGATGTCAAACTGCAGCAATGCCGATAATCTCATTATCTATATGGCCTCCTTCACACGGGCGACAAAGTTGCACGATTTTGTAGCATTGCTACAATGCTACAAATCGCATGTATGAGAAGCCCATGGTTTCCTACGGGTTCCTTCACACATGAGATGTTTTGTGGCATGCTACAAAACGACACACAAACCCTGCAGGTCCGGTGATATGCCCGCAACACGCGAGGTTTTGTAGCCCATGTTTCTCTATGGAGTCTTCCTCTCTGTTGCATCGCACGAAAACGCGGTTTGCATGCGATGCAATGCAACTTTGACAGTAGCAGATGCTACAAAGTCGCGTGATTTCGTAGCGTCACATGCGACTTTGTAGCGCTACAAAATCGCAGTATTGCTGTGAGAAAATCGCAGCGATGTCATACGGTGCAGCGATGCGATATTGCTGCGATTTTCTTGCAGCGATGCTGTGTCGCCCGTGTGAAGGAGGCCTATAACATACATAGGTAACAGATCCAGTCAGGACAATGAATACTGTATACGGGCTGTCCTAGTTATATATGCCCTGTACGGTATTGCTCATGCCTATATATGCCCATACATTCTGCAGCTGCTTACTGTGATAATACTTCTTGCTCATTTCTTGTGTGGCCAAGGAACTTGGAAATTAATTGATTTTGCTAAACTTACAACAAATTAGCTTGGGAATTGGGGATTTGGTTTCCATGTGGTTTCAAAAACAAACTCTTCATTCTTCCCAGCTAACACACTTGATCTGTATTACTATACCCGAACATTCAAGTCATTTTTAATACTCAATTGAAGAGAAATAAAGTAAGTTTAGAATTTTTTCTAATGCTTTTTCTATCCCCAAGTGGTCTGTATGCTGTATGGTCCATTTGTAAGGATTACAAGTTTCCAAATCACCGGTGGGCTCTTCTGCTTACAGTTTGTGCTCCGCATGAGCCTTGGTTTCGTAAGTAGCTGGAATGTGAAGTTCCAATGGTGACCAAGGCTCGGCGTTACGAGTTGAAACGCGTCCTCCAGCTTTTTCTTTTTAAGTAATGGCAGAGTTTATTTAATAAAGAAAAGCATATCCTTTTTAGAGAACTACCGGCTCCGTTTTCCTTTTGGAGATACTTTATGCTACTACTGGAATGTCAAGTTAGGCCGGGCTCACATGTGCGCTGGAACCTCCGTTTGGAGGTTCAGTCGTAGGTCCGGCACGAAATACCAGAAGAAATAGTGCTGCATGCAGTGGTTTTTCTTCCGGTAAAATCCCTGGCAGCTGAGCGGAAGCTAATCAGACCCCATTATAGTCAATGGAGTCCTTTTGGCGCTGTTCCGTTCCGTCATAAGATGGATCCATTTGGCCAGGGGATTCCCCTATCCTGCTCCCCTAACGGAGAAGGGAAACAGAATCGCCTCTGCAGCTGTGAAGGCAGCCTCACAGATTTTTTAGAATGGTGTTGATAATGGGTAAACATGACAGTTACAGGTTGCAGTTCTGACTATGGCCTCCTGCATATGGGAGGAAATTCCGCGGCAGGATTTCCCGCAGAATTTCTGCCCGTGCCCGCTGCCATAGGATTGCATTGGATAATGCAATCCTATGCACACAGCCGCGATTTGTCCGTGTAAAAAAACACGCGTGGAACACAAATTACGGCATGTCCTATTTCTGTGTGGGTCTGGCAGAGGCCCGCACAAAAACATCACTAGTGACGCGTCGGCTCCGCTCTGCGCATGTGCCGGCTGGGCGGCAGCCGGCACACAGCAGAGAAGACGCCGGGAGCAGGTGAGCCGCAGGTCTGTGCAGGGGCACGGGTCCGCATTCGTTAGAAGAATTCTCGCAGCGGGATCCGACGCGGCCGTCTGCAGGCAGCCTAGGACTATATTCTAGTAGGCACAGGCAGAATAGTAGGCATATTTTGTGTCTATCACCTGGAAGTCGTAGGAAATTTGATATCGCCATTTATCAGAATCACTCCAGCTGATAATACATATAATATGGTAATGCCCCTAGCACACAACGAAGCTATGTGCCCAGAGCTGGTATGGTTGCATGAATACCTACAATTTTAGTGCCATAGACACGTGTTGCCATGTGGAGTCTCTATAAATCACCTTGTTGTAAGCGTGAATGCTTCCATAATATAGCATACATTGGAATAATTTCTTCCTATAGGGTTATGTATAAAGTCAAGAGAGGAGACCTCAAAGTGTTTCCATATGAAAGCACATGGAGACACGGTATGATCCCACGGATTTGGACACTGCATGTGTTACACGTATGCATGATGCCTAGTCTATAAGATATTACTTCTACTAAAGTTACTATTAAAGGGAGTCTGTCAGCTGGAACATGCTGTCCAAACTGCGGGCATCATGTTGTAGAACAGGAGGAGATTAATATATAGTTTTATGGGGGGAGATTTAGTATAACTTGTATTCTATTTACTTATATCTCTGCTCATTCTGAGCTGAACAGTCTAATGGGTGGTCCCTACATACAGGGAGCATATATCTATATTACTCCCCAAATGCACACTATTCGCAACCTGATTAGTTGTTTGAATTTACTCATTCCCGGTGATTGGTTGTTTGGTTGGCTGATTCCTGGTGATTGGTTATTTGAGTTGCCTGATTCACAGTAATTGGTTATTTGGTTTGGCTGGTTCAGGGTGATTGTTTTTTTTAGGTTGGCTTGCATAGAAGTGGGGAGTAATAGGCTAATAAGCATACAGGGAAGGCTGCTAATCACTGATAGGACCACCCATTGGATTGTTCATCTCAGATAGGGGATGCAGAGGATGCAGTTGCAGCCGGGAGCCTTAGGGGGCCCACAAGGCCTCTCTTCTCCCTATAGGGAGCCCAGTACTATGAATAAAGCAGTTGGAGGCCCTGTTACAGGTTTTGCATTGGGGCCCAGGAGCTTCAAGTTACACCTCTGGTTGGAAGCCAGGTACTCTAACCGGAAGGAGGGAATCACAACCATAAAGGAAAGATCATGTGATTGGGCTAAATTCACCAGGAAATCCAGGTTTTAAAAAGATAATTTATATGGACAATCTATCTAAATCATGCTGCACATTACAATGAACATAAGTGAAAAAGTAACAGGACAACCCCCTTAACCCTTTCCAATCCAGTGTCAGAACTCCTCTGACATAGAAGTTTCCCTGCATAGCTCCTAATAATAATATCAGAATTAATAATAATAATCTTTATCTGTATAGCGCCAACATATTCCGCAGCGCTTACATAGACAGGGGGAATACAGAAAGACAAAAGTACAAAAATTACAGAACCACGGTTACATAGTAATCAGTTGTAACCAGTTGATGTAAACAATAGAGCTGAGGGTCATGCTCCAACGAGCTTACATACTACAAGTATTAATATTATTACTAATATATATATATGTACTTTTGTCTTTTTGTATTCCCCCTGTATATATAAAAAAATGTATATACACACACACATTTTTTCTTTCCAAAGCCGCATTTCCATGAAATATTCCTAGAACTTCCTCTTTGATTATGGTATTGCTGATTTTTGGCTGAAACTTTGATTGCAGCAGATGGATTCACCAAAGATATTTCCATATTTATCAATCCCAAACCTGCCGATTTTCAATACTGACCCATTTTGGAACTTTAAAATTGGTGTTGTCAAAGTACCTTCCAAAAAATTGCTAAGGATTAACTAAATGTGATAAGGAAACTGTGCTGGTTCCAAAGTTATATTACAATCATACTTCATTTTTCACATTTGTAAACCTCTGTACAAAATCCTCTTCAAGCAGACCATTACCTGGAATATATGAAAATATCAGTCATTCTTTCTTTAAAGCTATTTGCATGCTGCCTGGATATGACTGTACTAATGCGCTTCTGCTTTTGACAGAGGTAAAGCACATAGACAGGTATTGTATAAAGCATTAGTACAATAATATGTTGACAATCGCAGATATGCCAGTCACTAGTATCCTGCAGCAACTTCTTGAACTGGAACGTAAAGATTCATCTAGTGTTAGTCGAGATGAGAAAATAAATGTCTTTCCATAGAAGCTGTAGATTGTGTTTGTCCATAACTGTGGCTTAGATAACAATCAGATTACATTTTATTAGTAATCATTGGGAAAATCCAGGTAATTCCAAAGGGTTCACTTTAGAGATGAGAGAGCACGCTCGGTGAAGGCAGTTACTCAAGGGAGCATCGCTCTTCTCGAGTAACTGCATACTCGTACGAGCAAATGTGGGGGGGGGGCGACGGGGGTGAACGGGAGGTTGCGGGGAGAGGTGAGGGGGAGAGAGAAAGAGATCTCTCTCACTCTCCCCCCCGCCGCCGCCCCGCATTTGCTCGGACGAGTATGCAGTTACTTGAGAAGAGCGATACTTGCTCGAGTAACTGCCTTAACCGAGCATGCTCGCTCATCTCTAGTTCACTTACTTTTTCTTGCAATCTAGCACAGTGGACTGTACCCTTCTAACATACATTTGAATATTAAAGTCTATAGTTGGCAGACGTCTACATGGGAAGATTCTCCTAGTAAATATGCCTAAGGGCTCTTCCACACAAAAACGTATTTGCGCACACAATACGTAGAAAATAGAATTTATTGATTTCAATAGATTCGTTCCCTTGTGTGTATTTTGCATGTGCAATTTCGTCACGCAAAAAAAAAAATGCAAGGAAACAACACATCGTGAACTTAATAGGCTATTTCAATGGTTGGCGCGCGCAAAAAGTGCAGTAAAAAATGCTGTTATGAATGCAAATTTGCACACTCAGCGCAAATACACATTCACTTGTGTGAATCCAACTTAAGGCTGGATTCCAACAGGCAAGCGCAATATCGGTCCGAGAAACTCGGGCCAATATCGTGCTTGTGAAAATACGATTTTTATTGTGGGTGCCATGTGATTTGCTAGAAAATCACTTCACTTTGCTGAGCATGCAATTTTTATGTGTGTGAAAATTGAATGTTTTTTTATATAGGAAAGTTTAAAAAATGTACATGTGCACGAGATTTGATTTTTTTTAAATTAATTAATTAATTAAATTTTTTTTTTTTACTCGCCCATTGCACATAATTAATGAGTTTTCAAAGTTATTGCAAAACAATAGGACATGCTGCATTTTCTCCTTTTACAACATTGCCGCGATCGGTGAAACGCACATGAAAATAGACTTATTAAAAAAATGGGTTCTATTTTCGTGCGCGTTTTGTGCGTCTCGCAATACACAAACTCCCACAGAAAACTTGCCCATGTGAATGCACCCTTACTTGACCCACAGTTGTGGTGTGAACTTACTTCTCAGTACATGTTGCTTCCAGTGTTTATGTACTAATGAGTGTCATATACTATACTATATACTTAAAACGAAGCATAACAGGTTCATGGTAATAACGTCTATAAAGTATTAAACTATTCCAATTATTGGGCTCATTGCTCTTGTCTCCTGCATTATTAGGAAGCCACTTTTATGATGAAATTTTTAGTACAGTGTATAAACCAATTTAAAAGGCACTTCAACATAAGCAAATGTTTCCTGTAAGCAAGAAAAAACAAAGCTATTATGAATGGTCTGCATAATGTTCCAACGCCCGTATGCCATTATGTACTTGGAGGTCCAGTGCCTAGGGCGTCGGGCGGGAAGGAGGTGGCCCAGTTCTTTTTTTCTTTTTTTCATTTTTCCTTTGGGAGGGTCCCCTAACCTCCCACGGACCTTGGTCTCTGCCGAGGGGGGCAGCAATTTGCTGCCCACGTGCTAGGTGTATTGCCACTACTCACAGCAGTCACAGGCAGCACAGAACTGCCCTGCCGCATGCATTTGGAGGAGGGCAACAGTTGTTCTCCTGTCTCTTCCTGCCTCCTCTGTGCTGTTCCGGAGTGGCGTTGGTGTTTCCCTTGGTTGGTTGGAGCGGAATAGCAGTCAGTCTACTGTTCCATATCAATCAGAGCATTGTGGGGACTGTGACTTCACCCAGCCAGGTCCTCTGCAGAAGAGGCGTGTGATGTCATTAGGGCTGGTCTCCCACTGAACCGTACAATCCTGGGATGATGCCTGCATACCTGTCCTGCTGCTTATAAGACACCACCTCCACAAAAACTGAGCACTCCATAGTTGTGCATGTATTTCTGAGTGAGGGTGTGTGTGTAGGTATGCCTGCCTATGCCCCATTGCATGTATATGACGTATGTATTTTTTATGTAAAAGTGTCTGCATGTGATTCTATGCTACAGTCTGTTCAGAAGAGATCATAAAAGCCAGAAAGGGGGAGGGGTTTGTCTTTATGCAAAATCCTGTTTAAAGCCCACATTACAGGAAGATATATGGGAGGGAGATGAACATGTGGAGTCTCTATGGGTGGAAATACTAAAGAGAAAAAAATTAATTATGTAAAAATCAGATAAAAGCAGCAAAGATGGAGACAGAGAGACTTATTGCCAAAGAGAGTAAAACTAACCCTAAAGTGTTCTTTAACTATATAAATAGTAAAAAGATTAATTCTGAAAATGTTGACCCTTTAATAAATTATGTAGGAGAAATTGGAGGGTGTGATCAGGAGGAAGTAAATCTTTAAATAGGGGTTTCTCCAGTGTATTCACAGAGGAAAATGAAATGAGATGCAAAGTGATAAAGTAAACTCTCCACTAAATGTCATCAGTCTAACCCAGAAAGTAGTTTGGAGCCGCCTTAAAAGGATTAAAATGGACAAAAAAAAAGGGTCCCGATGGCATACACCCCAGGGTTTTAAGGGAATTAAGTAATGTGATACACAGACCATTGTTTCTTATATTTAAGGACTCAATAGTGACGGGATCTGTTTCACTGGATTAACAAACAAGGAGGTACTCCAGGATCTAACCAGGTAACACACAAACCACTAGCAAAAACCTGAAACTAAAAACCAAGACACAATAGCCCCCCCCCCCAACATGTTTCACCTTCACAAGCTTATTCAAGGGTGAACTTGGGCTATATGACATATAGAAAATGAATGTTCTGCCATTGACGTCACTCACCGCGTATTATGCAGCGTAATATGTAATACAAACATGTTTGTTTGCGCCCGGCCTTTGGGGAAGCTTGGAAAAAAGAGCAGTTCTCATCAAGCCTACCTACGACACTGCTTGAGGAGAAACAAAAAACCCCCCAAAAGGTACATTCAACCCAAATTATCCATGCTTTCATGATGGGAAAGTGATGGGGCAATATAAATATACAAATTACGGCGAGTCAGAGGTTAATTATTGCACTAGGGCTGCTGCTCTGTTGACAACAGATATGAAATATGATGCGTGTATCATGTTACCGCAAATGTTCTTAGTTTTTATGAGCTGGCGAGGCGCACAAGTAACTTTCTATCACTGATGTATTTATTGCAGGGCTCCGTACACAGAGATGACATAGTGGTTCCTGTTGTGTTTGTAAAGTGTGTACCAAGGGAGGATATTTGCATCTTGCTATATGTACAGTAAACAGAGTTGGTGGGAAACATTCTGTCCACCCATATATCCAAATATACCCAAACTGGTCAAGCAAGGAGGATGAGCTAATAGAGCTAGTACAGGCTTAACTTGTATGTAGCACAGGACAAACAGATGGAGGTCACAGATAACAGAGTCTGTTCATCTCCATCTTATGCTGCATTTAGACTGAACCATTGGGAAAAACGTTAAAACGAGTGAAACTGAATGATAACTGTTCAGTTTCAATACAGCCAACGACTGGTGATGACATCACCAGCTCGTTCCCTCGGGCAAATGAGAATCGTTCCATTCTCGTCCAGTGTAAAAGGGGCAGTAATGTCTTTATAGACAAGCTAATTGTCGTTTAAATGAGTGACTGACGTCACCACTAACTCGCTCGCAGCCGGTTTAGACAGGCAGATACGTCGTTGGCTCATTCAAATGAGAATCTTCAGTCTTTCACATTCACTATATAAATGATTGAGAAGGACTGAACGAGCGCTATTTTAACCAAACGCTAAGCGAATGAGCCAGCGATTATTTTTCTGCCTGCATACAATGAACAACAAACTAAAGTGAACGATCCTTGGTCGTCAATCAGTCATTGGCTCACATTTAGACCAAACGATTATTGTTCACTTTCGCTCATTTGAACGATTTTTTAAATGATAATCGTTCGATCTAAAAACATGTTCATGTAAGTGTCCTTCGGTGCGGCTAATCTCATGTTAGGGTGCTTCTACACCTAACAATGTATCGTTGGAATGAGCAAACGACGTACGAGTTCATTCATGCAGCCTATTTATACAGGCAGATAAATCGTTTGCTTACCAAATCGTCCACATTCGCTGTATAAGTGAATGAGAATGACTGAATGACCGAGCTGATGATGATTTTCATGCTTGCATGAAATAAACAATGAATGATAAGTGAACGAATTAGCGTTCAGTCGTTTAAATGATTTTTTGAACAATAATCGTTCCGTGTCAAACGGTCTTTACTGCATTTGTGTATTCTTTTAATGTATTTGTTTGATCAGACAGAAGATAACATTTTACACACAAGCCATATCTGTGGACTAGTTTGCGCCCAGTTTGACCAATCTATGCTACCAGAGTGCCCTTCAGCATACGTGTAGCTTGTTTATCTGTAGATAACTTTTAGGCCACCTGCAGACGGCCGGGTCGGATCCGGCTGCGAGAATTCTTGCAGCGGGACCCGACCCAAGCGTCTGCAGAGAGCAGCGTGTCACTCACCTGCTCCCGCGGCCCCGGCTCTTTCATGTGCGAGCCCTGCACAGAAATAGAGCATGCCGCGATTTGTTTGCCGCGCGAGATTTCGCGCGGCCAAATCGCGGACGTCTGCATAGGAGTGCGTTTGTTAACGCAATCCTATGGCAGCTTCCAGGGGTGGAAATTCCATGGGAAATCCCGCCGCAGAATTTCCGCCCGTCTGCAGGCGGCCTTAGGCTGTTTTTCAGCTTTGTCCTAGGAGTCAATCAACATAAAAACTGGAAGTTCCGGATTGAGATTATGACAGACTCAAGAAGCCCCAAAAAGACCCCATTGACTATAATGGGGTCTATCCAACTTCAGGTATGCCCTCCAGTATTTTACCATAGCGGGTGCCTCAGGAATTTTCTGCCCCTGGTGCCACTTATGTCTGCCATCATGTCTCACCTTTTGGTAGGCTGTTGTTGTCATTCAGGCTTTGCTTCTTTGTCTGCAGTATTGGGTTTTGACATCTAGCCCCTTCGTGCTTCTTTCTATGTATTATATGTTTGTATTTATTATTGTTTTCTATGATATAAACTACTAAAATAGCTTTAATTTTGCGCTGTAAACTCCTCCATAATTTAGGTAGTTTCTTCCTTTATAAGCAGATCTATTTTGTATTTGTTTTTTTGACATCTATTGAGATAAAATATGCCAAATACAAGGCAGGAACAAGGGGTACGGAAGATAGGCAGTTCCTTAGGGGAAGTCATATCAAAGGGGACGCTTTCAATTTAATTCTGTAGCTAATGGTGGCTAATGAGCACTAGAGGGGAATGCCCATTGATATAGAAACTGTGCCCATCGCACAGGAATAGATGCCTACTACATGGCAGGTGACTTCTGTAAAGAATTAGTGTTTCCCTCTAGAGGCAAATGGCTGATAGAAGAGAGTGATAGTGGTGGGGGAAACCAAGTGATCATTGTGCCACCCCTGACAAAATATACGTACTGTTTTTGACTGATTTGTCTATGTGATAGATCCATCTACACAGATGGACCTTAACATCATTATGACAGAGCCAATATGTAGAGCTCAGAAAAAATCCTGCACCACTTTCCAAACATTGGGGTGGTTGAAATGAAGATTTCTAATCATCCAATCAGAAATCTCCATTCAGGGTATGTGATGCGGAAGCAGTATAAGTCATTGTAGCGTAAATCTGGTGCCATTTCCAGTGCGGAAGGTGTGCTGTACAAATCTTAGGCTTCCTACACACTGGGCGAGCGCGATATCAGGCCGTGAAACATTATACAACTAGATGGATGTGTATTACTACTCTAGACCTTATAATCACTTCTAATCAGTGTTAGCTCAACTTTTAGGATACTACCCTATTTTTCACTCTATAAGACGCACTTTTCTTACCCCCAAAATAGGGGGGGAAAGCAAGTGTGTCTTATAGAGGAAACGTACCAAAATTCAAGGTTTCTGGCGCAATGACGAGTTTAACGCACGATCGTGTGAACCAAATCGCGGTCACACAAACAAACTTGCGATCGTGCAAACGCGCAATCATTTACTCGTACCACTGATTGATGGTGAGTGCCATTGGGAATTGCTGCTGCTCCCCCGCAGATTCTTCCCTTCCTTGGCCCGTACACGAGTGCCGCTGTCACGGAGCTCCGGTGTTTCAGAGCTCTGCCGCTCCTTCTGCTTCGTCGTCTGGTACTATCCCCTTCACTGTCCCTGGGTGAGATAAAAAAATTACTTTTTCCCTATTTTCTGCCTCTAAGAGGGGAGTGCGTCTTATAGAGGGAACAATACGGTATTTAATTATCAGAGCTAGTGTAATAACCACAGCCAGTAGCAAATATCTAGGCTAACATGCAGGTATATCCTTCCTATAGGTCAGGGTGGGGAGCTGAGATTTGTATTGATCGTTGATTTCTGCATGGACCAAGCCATGTAAATTGGAGAACCAGACGTCTAAGCAATTGTGTGAACCGTGAGCCCCGGCTGTGCCCATTGTTTTCACTGTTGAGCAATGATATATAAATCTGAACAAAAATCCCAGTTGATAGCTTTTTTTTATTACTCTCGAAACCCCCAAATCTTTGACATTCCATAACAATTCAAATCAGAATTGCTCTTAACTTCTTCTTGGTTCAACTACTTAAACCACAGGGCAAAATAAGTACAAAAAAAGCAATATAATAATTTGTTTTGAATTTGGCTACAAATAGAAACAGGCCGAAATGCCAACAAATCGAACGGTCTTGCTCCTCTAAGATAATGCTCTCAGCATTCTTCGGAGCTCGGGAGACACAATTGTTAGCTCATTTTCGCATAACAATACATAAAGATATCTATCTCGAAATTATGTTAAAATATGTATTACAAATCCCATCTAACTACAATAACTGACAATTTCCTTATGTGGAAGATGTGTTTCGGTGATTGCAGATTGTCAGCAATAATTTCTAGATGCTACTTCCCATTCAACTGCTTTGATCTGCCACATTGCTATAGCAACTTCGGTTTTGTGTGAAATCTCCTATGTAGTTTAGTCTAAAACAATAGATAATTCAAAGAGTTTAAGTATATATTTCTACCACTGAACACTGGAACATTGGAGATGTTAAATGAGCTGGGTTAGATAAGCCACATACCGGATCAAAAAGTTGTCATGGGTAAAGGATACCCGACTAAAGCAATATAGTTTATTGCATCTGTATATATTACTTTTTTCTTTTTGTGAGAGTGTTAGTATTTGTGCGTAGGCCAGGGGCTGATCATACGACTGCTATGGGGCCCATGGAGAGAGGGGGCCCGAGCTCTGGTTGCACTATCCCTTTTTTCCCCACTACTAGGTAGTGAGGACAGCGAAAGCTGGACACTCAAGAAATTAGATAGAAGAAGGGTGGAGGCCTTTGAGCTGTGGTGCTGATGGCGTATGCTGCACCTACCTTGGACAGAGATGGTCACAAATAAGGCGATCTTAGACCGTGTCAGACCAAAAGTATCACTAGAAAGCAAAATCACCAAACGGCTTTCATACTTTGGTCATGTCAGATGAGCCAATTCTCTGGAAACAACATTAATGCTCAGCACAGTCAGTGGGTCCAGAAGAAGAAGACGCCAAAGAACATACTGCCTAGACTCAATCAAGGTTGACATGAACATGACTGTGGAAAATATGAAGGAAGCGGCCAAAGACAGGGAAGCATGGCGTATGCTAATCCACAAGGTGGCCGAAAGTCGGCAATGACTGAACGGATAAGTCATCATCAGTGAGGACATATATAGAAACAGGACCTTACTCAAAAGTGGAACTGCATTGTTAAGCAAAGAAGAAGGTAGAGAACTGTCCCAAAGGGCCATTTTAAAGGGCATGGAATGGGAAACAATCACTAGACCCTCCTGTTCTGGGTGGGGTGGCAAAATAGGCACCATAATGGGGGCCCATTTAAGTTTTTGCTATGGAGCCCCGTGTCGTCTTTGGTGTAGGCTAATCATGATTGTGTACACCATCAGACTCTTTATGCGCCTTGCCATTTAATGGCATATCTTGTCATAGCTGTCCCTCTTGCAGATAGCACAATAACAGACAAGTAGTCACGACATTAGGATGGCTAAAAAGACAGACAGGATTAAAAGACATTTTAGTGAAAGTTGTCTGCAGATGTAACCAGTTTACTGTGCAGTATTAGTCATCATTGCGCAATGAAGATTTCTATCAGTTATTTTGGAAATATGATAAATGTGAATTAATTAAGGGGAATTACTGTATATTGTTTTTAATGGCACAAATCTCAAATAAGAGGAAATAACATAAGCACCAAATATTTGTTTCAACATGTATGAAGTATACTCACTACTTACATGATAGGTAATGCATATCATTATTTTTTTGCATGAGTCATGCAGTCACTCTGTGAGCAATAGAATTAATATATGATAGATAAATAAATATGCGATAGATAGATATGAGATAGATAGATATGAGATAGATAGATAGATATGAGATAGATAGATATGAGATAGATAGATAGATATTAGATAGATAGATAGATAGATAGATAGATAGATAGATAGATAGATAGATAAATAGATATGGAGATAGATAGATAGATAGATAGATAGATAGATAGATAGATAGATAGCTATAGCAGGTGATTATCATCTATTAAACATTGAGTATTTCAACAGTGCTTTATCCCTGCAGTGTACAGTAATTCCTTGTAGCTATGCTTCCTCAGTCCTCTGTATATATTAATGGAAATGTGTCATCAGAAAATAATCGATTGTATAACTCAGGTTTTTCTATTAAACATTTTTTCAAGTATTTTTTGTGTTTTTATTTTTGATGTCATGATCTATATTTTAAACAGTCCTAATACTCACACTGACCACTAACGCCCATTTCACACGGGTGCTTTTACACAGGAGGATCATCTCTCCTCTGAATCCACCATTCACAATAGATGATGTCACAGCTTATCTACTCCCCTGCTCTATACAATGACCTCTGCACAAGTCACAGAACATGCCTAAAACATTCTTCCGCAGGAGTCAATGGGTCTCCAGTTGTCCATTGTGGGAATGGTCCATGATTTCTGCTGTAAAACATCTCTAAATGCTGTTAACTGCAGCTCAGACTGGATGGCCGCCACTACTGTCATGTACAGACAATACAAGAAAAAAAAAACTACAATCAGAAAATAAAAACAAATTCGAAAAATGCTAAATGTTTTACTATCTGTTTTTAATTAGTAAAAAACTATTGGAGATACATTTTCTTTAAGAAGTTAATTCACAAAGAAACAACCAAGCAGGCAATGACAGAGTTTATTTCTTCAGCTCCACAATAATCTACAATAACATAGAGAAAGACCGGAATAAGAGGTCATGCGCACGGCTGTGACGGACTCCGACAGCGGAATATCGCAGCGGAATCTGCCATGGCCCCCACCAAAACCCCCATACTTACCACTCCGGATCCGCTGTACATGGCCTGCAAGGAGGGCCGGTGTACAGCGCGTGACACGCCAGCAGTGTCAGATAACGCGGCCAGCAGTGGGCGGGGATGCGTATTCACGCGATACTTCCGGGAAGTATAGCGTGACAGCTGGCGTCCATTGACTACAATGGAAGATGGCCGCATATACTCCCGCAGCAAATAGAGCATGCCGCGTTTTCTTTCACGCTGCGGAATTCTACGGTGGAATTCCACAGCGTGAACATTGAGCTATTAGGTTCAATACAACCTAATAGCTCCAGGGCAATGCCGCAGATTTCAGCCATGTAAAATGCGACAGAAATCCAACCGTGGGCATTAGTCCTTAAAAAGCTTGTTGTTCTTCCAGGGTGTTGCAAGTTGTAGTTTATTCAGTCCTAGTTAAAATGACTTAGTACAAAAGCTTTTCTTCACCTCATAATAGTAAATATAGGTATATAAGTAACTGCTTAGAAGGCATGTTACAAAAAATAGGCTTAAAGGGATTGTCCAGTTACTAAATTAAATGTTAATGGCAGTTGCACATCAGGTAAAATAACGAATCCATCAGTATGTTCCTGTCCTCAGTCTCAGTGATTCAGGGCAGTAGCTTTGCGGTCATCCTAATCTTTGTTGTCAAACAGACACCATGTGACTGCTGCAGCCAATCAGAGGCCACAGCCTTAGCATTCTGAACTCTTGGCATTATGATGCCCAGGATGTGAGTGCTGATACCAGAAGAGCGGATGGTGACACTGTGGCATCTGATTCACTTCATTGTTGATATGGTGTCTGTTTGACAGCAAAAACCAAGACCATGGGGCTGCAATGCTGAATCACCAAGGCTGTGGATGGATTCGTACTGCTGAATTTGTTATTTTAACCCTTTCCAATCCACTGTCTGACGTCTTCCAACATTCTGATTTAAGACTGTACAGCTGCGATACTGAAAGACGTCCAGCAGGGTATTCTTACTGTATATTACTGGCCTCTCTGTTGTCAGGGGCCTCTACAGCATGTCACATACTGCAGTACTGGCTGTAGCCAGCAGATGGCACCATTGTAAAATGGTAGAAAGAGTTCCCTAGGAAACCCTGAATCCAAAATTGGATTGCAAAGGGTTAACCCATGTGCACCTATCATTAAAATTTCAGATAGTAACTGGATAACCCCTTTAAAGTATACCTACCTTTTTAGATTACTTTTCAGAATACGTTGCTGTGCATGTACATGAGAAATAACATTACTCCTGATCATTGTATACTCCTATGCTGTATTTTTCCCAATTTCCCCCTCAGCAGGATGTACATCTGATTCTCAATCCTCTCAGGACTGGTGGGAGGAGCTGCTGCTGCACTATGTGTGCTGTGTTCTGTAGACTGTACACAGAGAGCTGCAGTTCCTGCTCTCTAAATGTCTTTAATTCACACAGACAGGAAATCATGTTAGAGAACAGGGTACAGTGAGACTGAGCAGTGGATATGTGATTTTTATAGCTACAACACAGTAAAAAGTAACTTACTATTAGCTTGTAGCATTCTGTGTTAGTCTCTTCTTCCTTCCATCTGCTCTGTTCTCTATACATTTCAATGAGCACAATGACAAACCACCCTTCCCCATTCCTGTTCTAACTTCTCCATGTCTCCTTTCAATCAGCTGAGAGTCAGCAGTGGACAGCTTCTAGTAGGAAGGGAGACCACCTAGTGGCCATCACTTTTAGAGTGATTTATGAGCATAAAAACGTAATTTTAGGTAAATAAATTAATGTGCACCTTGGCTAGGTATCACACTGGCTATCACAGAAGCACAAGTTGTATGACAAGTTACTGACCATTGCAATTGAAACGTTTAAATGAAACTTAGAAGAAGGGCTAAATATTCTTTCAGCCCTAAATAATAATTTTGTATGTATTTTAAGTGGAACCTAATTATTTTTACATAAATATGCAGTAAATGTCATTCGCCTTTCTATAAGCACTTGTTTCTCTATATGTCAGAGGCAAAGCAGAACCCAATAATCTGATGTGTTTGGACTTTTCTTCCCTGCAGTCTTATATATTTCCATGGGTTTGTTTAAGAGCATAGCATAAGATACATTTATTTGTGTGACTAGGATGTTGGATGACTCAAAAATAAAAGGTGGGTTTAGATCTTGTGTGCCGTGTAGGAAAACATGAGCTCACATCGCCCCAGGACATAGCTTTCAGCATTACACCTTTATTTCCACAGTAAATACCTTCCAAAGCCGAACCGTAGCTTCCACCTATACTTCATGCTTTAGTATAAGCTAATTATCCGAAGCATTAACATTGTGTCTACATCATTATGTGTTCTGTACCCTCTGTAAAAGATAAAATTTCACCCTTATTTCACACCAAGGATGAACAGAAATTGGTAAATGTAGAAGCACGATATATTGTATGCAGGTGTGTAATTCATCATTGTTGAGCTTAAAGGGCTTATCCGGGACTTTGGGCGTTTTTCTTTATTGATGACCTGTCCTCAGGATAGGTCATCAATAGATGATTAGCGGGAGGTTGTGTTAGGGCTGGCCAGGGCAGATGGGCTGGGGATCCTTAAGCCAGCCCTCTCCGGTGTCCCTACCTACTTGCCCCCCTGGGCGACCGCTGGGCGACGGTCCCTACGCTGCGCTAGTGTCAGGGACCCCAGGAAGAAGAGACTGGGAGGCTGACAGGTGGGAACCGTGAGCCGACGAGGAACCGATGCGCAAACCGGAGAATAGTCAGAAAAGAGTCAGGGTCAAAACCAATGGTCACAAGCGAAGGTACCAGAGGGAGAAACAGAAGCAGAGTCAGAGCACGCCAAGGTCAAACCAAAAAACACAATCGAGATACAAAGGCGTAAGGCAGGAGCAGTCAGAAACAAGCAGAGGTCGTAACACTAATGTCAGGTCTAAGAATGCAGCTGTTGCCAGAACAATTCCAAAACAAACACTGGCACAGGAGTTTGGGCCAGCAGGGTTTAAATGCAGACCTACCCTGCCCAGTGGGGCAGGGACAATCACCTGATGACTGGAGGGAGTTATAAAAGCACCATCCCCTGGTGGCGCGCACTCACCCGAGCACCGTGTGGCTGACCAGCGGGCCAGCAGGCCGGCGTGCCCACGCAGGGTGCGAGACGCGCCGCCGCAACCGACCATGAGAGTGGGACAGAGCCGCCAGCCCAGGTCCCAGCCACGCCAGGACAAGCAGCCTGCACAGACCGGACACTGGTGCCCCCAGTGGTAACCCTCTTTCTAACAGGTTGCCTCTAGGGATCCCGCTAATCAGCTTATTCGCGCAGCGACTATCAGCACAGACAGGGCAGGAAGTAGACTGCACTGTGCATAGTGCAGTGGCCTGGGTTGATATTGCAGGCACGGCTCCTATAGAATTCTTCTTCCAGCGCTGACCATGTTGATAACACTGGCGGGAAATCAGCTGATTGGCATGGATCCCAGATGATCATCTATTAATCTATCCTGATGATTGGTCATCATCAATAGAAAAAAATGTGCAAAGTCCCCGACAACCTTTTTAACTCAGCTTTGTCAATGGCTATTCTGAATATATTATATGAAGATGTTTGTATAAACCCGATACAATTTATTTAGAGCCACAAAAGAAACAGTTAATGACAACTTTGGTACTAATATACTGTACAGCAGATAAAAAGTGAGATTCCTCAGTTGTTAATGCCTTTTAATGGCTACTTACCACCACCTTTTCAGTTAGCTAGTCACAGGTATCAACTACGAGAACTCTCACTTTTTAAAAGGAGGGGATTTAAAGGAGCTTTTCAGTTTTATGTAAATGAAGCTTTAAAGGTTCTTCCAGTTTTTATTGCTTTTATTTAGTTCTGGAAAATTCTACAATTTTCTAATGTACATGTATGTAAAATGTCGATCACATCCCTTTTTTACGTATCTGCACAGAACACTGACTGGCCCATGTACTATATCATTCCACTGTGCAGCTAGGGAAGAAAAGTTATGTGAGCTGAATTTTAGATACATGTATATTAGAAAATTCTATCATTTCTTGTTCTACAGTTGTAGTAAAATATAACTGAACAGTTCCGTCACAATTAATTTGCCTTTTCAATCACTTTTCAATGTTTTTTTGTGTCAAGATAACTTATTGCAACAAGTTATCACAGTTAAGTTAAACTTTGGTACATCAGTAAATATAAGACAAGAAAAGAAATAAAACACAGGACAATCCTTTTAAGTTATGTAACTTTTTGATATACTTTGACTTTCTCTTTCTTACCATTTCGCCTATTGTTGTTTACATCCAAAATCTAAAAATATGTATATTGAAGAGTATGTTCACATGGTGATTTTTTCGTTGATTTGACGCATCACATCTACAGGGAAATCTGCGCCCTAAATTGTCTCATTGCTTTTAAAAGGGATTTTCCACTATAGTTTATATCGCATCACTTTTTGACACGGATTACGTATTAGAAAGTCTACATGCATGTTTACCCACTGAAAATCTGCGACAAGTACAAATCTACGGGCGAAATCCGCAGCTGAACCGTGCATTTCTGCTGCAAATATTGGGGTGGCCTCCATATGGAAAAATACTGCTGCAGATTCTGTCTTCCTATGATAATCACATCGGGAAATTTACTACAACGATGACCTTTTTGTGTCGCAAAAAAGATGCGATCACCCAATAAACAAAAAGTTTTGCCTGATCATCAGACCATTTGAAACTCACAATTATAGATAAAAATAGTCAAACTAAACTTTTAACACAAAAACAGTTGTACTGCTCATGTGATTTATTAATCACATTGAGTAAATATCCACTATGTGGGGAGAAAAAGTAAATGAACCCTTAAAGTTATCCTCATTATAAGTCATCACTAGTTGATCTTCAGGGGTCCTCTGCTCATGATCCTGGGTGATCAGCTGTTATCCGGCCCGTTGTCAGTGTGTACGGTCATGGAAGCTGACAACTCCATACAGATTACAGCAGCTCTGGTTGGTAATAAAGGCACAGCTCCCATTTTTCAGCTCGCAAATGATTGCCTAGGCTGGATACAATTGTATGAGTAAAAAGTCGCAAAACTGAAAAAACCTGTTTAACTCTCTGATATGCAATCTATTGTTCCCTGTAAGCAGCCTACAGTCTTGGGAAAGGTTAACGGCAAAGTTCGTTAATGGGATGGCTGACAGGAACTACAGCCTGTCGCCCTCCTAAGAGTTTGAAATGAAATGAGTGTCTGATCGGTGGAGTCCAAAGAGTGGGATCTATACAAGTCCTGAGGATGGTGGTTGCAAATCCTTAATTCACATTGGAGAGTTGGACATATTGGAACAGTCACTCTAATTCAAATCTGTCATAGACCCTCATAGAAAGTGATCAAAGATGTTTTATGATAGGGGAATCAGTAACCCACTCCCAGATTCACTTGGGATCTCAGTGTTCCACTCCAAACCTTTAGGGTACGAATACACGAACAATCAGTGGCAAAAGCTGCATCAAAAACCGCTTAAAATTTTTGGTGCAGTTTAGCAGCTGATTTTACCCTTTCAATAGAAGGGGTCAAGTTTGCTGTGGATCCGCACCAAAATCTGCACCAGTGGAGTGGATTTTGACCTAGTTTTCCTAGGTTGTCCGCCGTGGAAAATATGTGGCATTTCTGCTACATGTATGTGTTCCCCTAGACTGGAATCATACCTGCAGTTTTTGCTACAAAACCAGAAGTGGATCCAGCAGGAAGGAGACGTCATTACTTTATATTTCCCACTGCTTTGCATCTGCTCGAGGCTTCAGCCAAAAAAAAAAAACTGCACCAAGAAAACTTCCACAAAAATGGCATGTGTGATTCCAGCCTCATAGCATATCAAATTGCTATGTCATACATGTTAAAGTAAAGCAGGCCCAGCACACTGGTCCAAATAAGCTGATACTAGGGTTTGTTTTTGCTGATTTTATATTCTATGCTGTTTACAGAAAAAATGGCACCTAGTATTGCAGCATCAGCTCCAACCTCACCAATACAAGACCCAGAGGAGCTCCGGAGGAGGAAGATGGAAAAGAGGGCCAAAATTATCGCCGAGCTGATACAGACAGAAAAAGATTATCTGACTGACCTGGAGCTCTGCATCAGAGAGGTCGTCCAGCCACTCCGACAACACCATGTGAGTAATGCTTCTTCCCAATCAAGGCCTTCTGATATGGAACAATTATCGTTCCAAAAATCGTTCAAACAAGCAAGTGAACGATAATTGTTCAGTCTAAGCACAAACAACAACTGAACAACTAACGAGAATCGTTCACTTTTCTCCTGTTGTTTATTTTATGCAAGCATAAAAATCATCATTGACTCGTTCACTTGTCCTTCAGTTTAAACAGGGTTCATTCAGTCGTTCTCATTAACTTATACAGTCAATGTGAAAGACTGAACAACTTCTCATTTCAACAAGCCATCTACCAGTGTAAACAGGTTGCACAAGCTCTGACATCAGTCGTTCACTCAAACGATCATTTTTTGGTGTAAACCGACCCTTAATAATCCATTTTATAGTCACATAATAACCCACAGAATAATGACCAAGTATTTTCTTGCTGCTTTGTCTTTGGTTTACTTTTAAGAAACTTGTAAGTACGAAAAGGTGACTCTTACACTTCTCTTCTGCACATTTTACAGCACAGTTAATCTTGAGTATCACTGTGGTCACAGAAAATGCATCAGGGTGCAGATTTGCGCAGTGTAATAAAGAACAGTAAACAGCATACATTATTCATTTTACTTATGTATAAAAATGTCAAAAAGATGTAAATGTAGATTTCAGCAATCAATTAAATCCCAGTTTAACCTAAAAAGACTTTGCTATTATTAATGCAGCTCAATCTTCACCCCATACATTTGTAAAAGTAAGGAGAGTTGAGGTAATCATCACACCAGGAGAACCACTTTTTATATCATCGCTATAATATCCAGAGTAGACAAATACTGCAAAGGGCAGCTCTGACCCTTTGGGACACAATGCAATCATGTATTACCTAGTTGTCCATTAAATTCTGTAGTAAAAATCATTGACGATTCTTCTAGCAAAGTTGCAAATGATATGGCTAAAAGAAGACTTAATAGCGGTCTACAAATATCTGAAGGGCTGTCACAGTGCAGAGGGATCACCCCTATTTTCATTTGTACAAGGAAAGACTAGAAGCAATGGGATGAAACTGAAAGGGAGGAGACACAAATTAGATATTAGAAAAAACTTTCTGACAGTGAGGGTGATCAATGAGTGGAACATGTTACCATGGGAGGTGGTGAGTTATCCTTCAATGGAAGTCTTCAAACAAAGGCTGGACAGACATCTGCTTGGGATTATTCAGATTACTGCACTGAGCAGGAGGTTGGACCCAATGACCCTGGAGGTCCCTTCCAACTTTACCATTCTATGATTGTCCCAGGATTGGGGGGTGGTTTAACTGGAGTGATCTGTTCTGATGCGATAATCTCAAAAGGGTTTTTTTTCCACCATAAAAAGTGTGTGTGTGGGGGGGGGGGGGGATCTGACTGTCTGGTCCTCCATCTCATAATAAAGAGAGATATGGCTCTCTCACAGGTTTTTCCTGCACAGTGACACTATCATCCACTGCTGTGCATGGAAACATATCATATTGAATGAAGCTGTTTTGCAGTCCCCTGGACAGTGGATATATTGGAATACTGAAATGCAGGAGAAAAGCAGAGGTAACTCAGTTCCTTTGTTCTCAGTATTAGTGGGGGTCCCACAGGTCAGAACCCACTAATTAGCCTAGATATCTGATTCAGTTAATATACTTTCAAAATAAAAAACAGTACATTTATCAATAACTAAATATAATCTGATGACCAACTTCAGTTTCACCATTCAACATCAGCTTCTTCATGAGACACCTAATGATTTGACCTACCTCCAATGAATTATTATGACTTTTCTATACTTTCCAGGCCATGAACATGTGACCCATCTTTGGCTTAAGGGGTTGTACAGTATAGCTCTGAAGATTGAAGACCTATCTTCAAGATAGGTTATCAATAGTTGGTCGGCAAGAGTCTGCCACCCATGACGCCCACCGATCAGAAGTTTTCTTGGTCAGTGTGTGGAGCTAGAAGTAGACAGCTCTTTATACTTTGCAGTAGCCCAGCATGGTATGGTAGGCGCAATTCCCATTGAAGTGGATAGGAGTTGTGCCTGCAATACCATATTGGGTCCCTGCAAAGTGTACAGAGCTATCTGCTTCCAGCTCCATATGCTCAAGCAGCCTAATGAACAGCTAATCAGCAAGGTTCAAGGTGGGGGACTGCCACCAACCAGCTATTGATGACTTATCCTGAGGTTAGAAGAAGTGAATGGAAGTGGCAGCATAGACAGGAGTAGATATAAAATTCAAAAACCTTTATTTCTCCATAGTCTTCTTAAAATGGTAGACTACGCTTTGGCCCATAATGGGCCTTTATCAGGGTCTTCAGAGTTGCGCAAGCCTTTTAACTTGTGTCAGTTTTGTATTCTCAGTAGTATTATATGATCCCTTAATTAACCATAGGCCTTCTAGGTGCAACTTCAATACAAGCTACAAGTAAGCAATGTATAATATATTATTAATAAACCTCTTTTGTGGATCTTTCTTCTGCAGTCAGAACGCTTTGATGTGGATGCACTATTCAGTAACATTGAGTCCGTCTGTCAGATATCGGCCAAAATGGTGTCCCTGTTGGAAGAAGCCACAACAGATGTGGAGCCAGAGCTGCAAGTGATAGGTACTTAAACATTTGCTTTCTTTGACTATGCAATAGGTATCTATTTTTATGCGGCACTGATCTTGTGTCAGCTTCTAGGTTTCACTACACAAAGGAACTCTGCTTGGTGAGACACCCTATTATGCGCAGTGTAACCCTAGTACTCAATGCCATTACATTCATGACTTCATGTATAATAATGAGGGCTTTTTCACACAAATGCTTGGAAAAAAGTTTATTCTTTCACAATGCGGAAACATATTCTTTAGTGAAAACTTTATAAGACATTGCAAAAAATGAGAATGCATTTATATCAATAATTGATATTACTGGCACAGGCATTACATAAAGTGTGAAGCCAGAAAAATAAGTGCGGACTTACCTATGATTTGATATTTATTGGAGACCGTGTCCTCCAAAGCCACACATCAATATATTTAGAAGAATGCGATTACAACTAGAGATTATGTTGTAAGGGGAATGGTGCATTGTCAGATGATAGCAAGTAAATTGTATTAAAGAGGTTATCTCAGCATACACATTAATGGTATATAGCTAGGATATGCTATCACTGCCAAATTGGTTGGTTGATCTCGTTGGCTCCACCATGGATATGCCATCAATAATTGTGTGGAGACAACCACTCTAAATCTAATGTCTAGACAAATTTTCTACATTTTTTATATTTGACGACACCAGTCCAATCCCCCTTTGATGGTAGCAGCCATGCCCTCACACTCATTAAAGGGTATTCCAACCACACACATTGATCACCAATTCAATGGCTAGGTAGTAAATGATAGAATGCTGGGGTTTGACCACAGTTTTCCCCGAGGCGAGGAGCTGTGAGTGTTGTGTTTAGCTGGCTCCATCATACTTCTAGAGTTCGACTGTTCGATGATCACTACATTTCAACTTCTCCTTCCTGCGGTCACTCCAAGCAGGGTACCTCCTTCACCCCAGTGAGACCCCCACCAATCTAAGGCCTCCTTCCCACGAGCGTGACGGGCTCCGCAGCGTAATATTCCGCTGTGAAGCCCGTCACGGCGCCCCCCAGAGCCCCTATACTTACCTGCGGGAGATAGCGTGAAATCGCTTCCCCGCCCACCGCCGCGCGTCACCGCCCACCGCCCTCGCGTCACCAGCCGTGTCACGTGCACGGCCGGCCGTGTCACGTGACGCGGCCGGACCGCGTCATTTGGCGTCATATGACGCTCGGCGGTGGGCGGGAAAGCGTTTTTTCACGCTATCTCCCGCTGGTTACAGCGGGAGATAGCGTGAATGGACGGCTTCCATTGACTGCAATGGAAGCCGTCAGTGCGTACAGCCCGTCCTCACCCACAGAAAATAGAGCATGCTGCGGGTGAGGACGGGAGAAATCGCGGTGCGTAATTCCGCGGTGGAATTACGCATCGTGAGCATTGTGCTATTAGGTTCAATAGAACCTAATAGCTGCGGACAACGCAGCGGATTTTCGCCGCGAATTACGCGGCGGAAATCCGTTCGTGGGAAGGAGGCCTAGGGTGCCTTTCCACTAGGGTTTTTTTAACGCTGCCATATCGGTGCGTTTTTTTTCACGCGATTGTACATGGGACTTTCTAATGTTAAAAACGCATCGCACAAAAATTGCAGGTTTGTACTTTGCGATTTTTGTGCGATTCGTTTTTAACATTAGAAAGTCCCATGTACAATCGCGTGAAAAAAACGCACCGATATGGCAGCGTTAAAAAAACCCTAGTGTAAAGGCACCCTAACACCTACCCAGTTGATTGGTTATAAATGTATGCGCATGGAATACTCCTCTGCCTCAATCCACAGAAATATCCACATTCATGGATTTTTAAACAGTTTTTTTCCCACACGTCATCATTTTAGGCCCTTTAAAATGCAAATCTGGCCACTTAGTAGTTAGAGTATGTAAACATGTCATGGCATACAAAGTTAATATACTGCTCTGGTTTGGATAATAGGTTTAACACTAAAGAAGATAACATAGAGATCAAATAGATCTCTAACCCATGCCTCTCCATCTGTTCTGAAACTAGAACCACCAACGTAGTTGGAGGTGGAGTTTCACAACAGTTGGAGAGTCTCAGCTCTGAGGTTACTTTTCATAGAGTGTGTCATCTTTCTTCTAAGAAGTAGATATTATCATTGCATGGGTCAAATGGTCCTGCATGTAACAGCAACAAAAAACTATCCCAACGAAGAGTTTTCATCTAGAGCCAAGAAAAATATTTGCATCTGTGATTATTCTTTAAGTAGATGTTCCTTATGATAACTTTTAGACGGGATCAATTGTTTAGCTTTCAGCTTGAAATGCTTTTATATATGTTGTTCTTTATATCATGTTATGCTGCACAAATGCAATATTCCTATGATTGTTGTTACTGTCATTAGCCAAGCATTCTATTAACATCTCTGATGAACTGCTAATAATGTAACTTGTACTTGACTATTGAATAAAGAGTTTAGGATTGGAGATGAGCGAGCGTACTCGCTAAGGCAAATTACTCGAGCAAGTATTGCCATTTTCGAGTACATGCCCGCTCGTCTCTAAAGATTCGGGGGCCCGGCGGGGCGCGGGGGGCAGCGGGGGAGAGCGGGGAGGAACGGGGGGGGGGGGGAGATCTCTCCCCCATGCTCACTCCTGCAACTCACCACTCACCACCGCCGGCCCCCGAATCTTTTGAGACGAGCGGGCATATACTCGAAAATGGCAATACTCACTCGAGTAATTTGCCTTAGCGAGTACGCTCACTCATCTCTATTTAGGATGTATGTGATTATTACATGTTAATATTTGGAAATCTGTCCATATAGAAGAAAATATCCATCAGAATGTCCATTATTACGGTACCATTGGCTAAGAATAATATTTCAATCAAAAGTTACTTGATTCATGTTAATGTTATTAAAATAGTATGGTTGCTAGTTATAGATAGATAGATAGATAGATAGATAGATAGATAGATAGATAGATAGATAGATAATCGATCCTGGTAGATGTAGATCTGAGGAGTTTCGAATTCGACCAACTTTAGAGGGTTAAGCATGATTCTTACCACTTATATCTGCATGAAGAAGAGAAAAAGACATAAAATGAGGAAGTGCTGGAGATGTTTCTTTAATTATTCATTTTGTGTAGGATACTTTACCTGTTAGTTCTCTGTAGTCTCGGCCAGCAGATAATAACACATTATATGCACATGACTTCAGCTCATATTGTCTTGATTGAAGTGTTGATTCTCGTCTGTAGGTGAATTGTTTCTGCAGTTTAAATGTCCACTAGAGGAGGTGTACAAGATCTACTGCTTTCACCATGATGAAGCCCACACTCTACTGGAGTCCTACGAGAAAGAGCCAGAAATGAAGGCGTATTTGAGACAGTGTACACAATCATTAAAGTAAGACCAAGCTCAAGTATAATTGTGACGTTTCTTTTGGAAAATTTCAGGCTTTGCTTCATCTGGCTGGTATCCAAGGACAGTTACTTCTAGGTTAGAGCCAGAACCTTTGCTAAACTGAAAAGGGTATTATCTTTGAGAGTAGAACACGGATCAGAAACAAGATCATGGAATTAAAATTTTATTTACAAACTTGCATTATCTCCCGAACGTATTAAGTGTCCCAACATCTGCTGGAGTATGATAACCTCAAGGAGACGTCCGTATATCACTGACCATTAGACTTCATCCTCCAAGTTACATGGAAGCCTTAATAACACATCTATATCAGTCTATGAATCTCTAGTGACATGCTACATTAGAGAACCCACTTTGTAAAATTCAACATGGAAAATACTGAATTCATCATCTTTATCCCATTCCACTAAACCTGCCCACCCCCCACACCAAACCTATTGGTCATCGTTAATGGCTCCATCTTTTCCATGTCCCATAAGTCTGCAGTCTTGGGCTTCTCTATGATTTGCACTGTCCTTCAAAACATTACCAAACCCTTACCACCTCTTGCTGTGTCCAACTAAAAATATCTATTGGATGTGATTAGAGATGAGCGAGCGTACTTGCTAAAGCAAATTACTTGAGCGAGTAGTGCCATTTTCGAGTACATGCCCGCTCGTGCCAAAAGATTCGGTTGCCGGCGGGGGTGAGCGGTGAGTTGCGGGAGTGAGCATGGGGGGGGGGGCGGGGGGGAGAGAGAGATCTCCCCCCCAGTTCCTCCCCGCTCTCCCCCACCGGCCCGCGAATATTTTGGCATTTGCTTCATAATTTAACGACTTCCCGCAGCACTGGGAAATCATGCGATTCCCTCACCAGTGTGAAGCCACCCTAACTGTAACTCAGTCTAACATATGAATGCACACTTAGTGTGGGAACTCAAGGTGTGGCTGTACACTGCTAAATTATGCCCAGCCATGTTGGCCATTGGTCATACACTATTAGCAATAATCAGCTTGATGATTGACTGCAGTGGGCAGACATAATTTGGCTTTGTGGCGCCATCTGCACCGTGGGTCTCTAATCAGTGCTGTGTGCTTCTCCCCCAGGCTAAAATTTGCCGGCCAGTTCCTGGCGGTAAGAGGGGGAAGCAGTGGTGATACATGAAGATGTGGTTGGAGTAGAGGAGAAAGCTCATGGGCAAAACAGAAATTGAGTTTTGGTTTTTATCTAGAAGTGACCAGATTGGAAATAGATTTGTATATAATGGCAAACACAGAAGAAAGAAGCCTAAAAAGGAAAGCCCAAAAAGGGCTTCCCATTATGATTGCAGATTTTGCACCCAAGACAGAAGGGTTTAGTGTTTGTTTTCTCTTCCTCTTCTTTTCTAAGTTGGGGAACCGCCATGAAAATGGACCTCTCTACTTCTTGTAGAAATCAGCTCAGTGCACAAGCGCATCGGTCTGGCAAACAGCTGAAAAGCTGGAGTTCTAGTCAATGGACACCTGCCAATCTACTACTGATGACCTATTTTCAGGAAAGTCCATTCATACTTTACAATTGGACAACCTCTTAAAAAAAAATACCCCCACAATGCCGGTACAAAACTCAATTTTTTTTGTATGCAAGGTTGAACATTTTTTGTCTTGGATGACTATAGACCTCGCATCACTACTGAAATGAGCCTCCATTCACTGACTACTGAATACTATTTTTCCTCTTCTTAGTGATAGTCAATAATAGTCATAGGTAGAAGATTCATAATGAACCGTAATTAGCATTTCAATTAAAATGTGAAGTGATTGATTCTGCTGTATGCTTGAGGGGGTTAAGTAATGACCCGTTCTTCAAAGCTTGTAGAGTTTTTAGATTTCAACAAAGACAACTTATAGACACCTTGCTCTGGTTTGATGCTCATCCTCATGATACTCATCCACCGAGCACATTGATCAGTGGTCTGCTGGGGTTCATGCCAAAGCAAACAATCTGCTGCCTCCATCCACCACATCACAGGAACAGCCCAGCCCTTCTCACATACTTTTAAAATGTCTTTTTCTTCTGAGAGCATAAAATGTGCCTCTGTCTGACACCGGAGCCCGGCTGGTATTGAAATCAAAGAATATGAGAAAAAAAAAAAGCTAATTACGTTGAATTGCAGGCATTGAGCAAAATGTTAAATAGATGCTCAAAATGGTTATTCAATGTAGAATGCTGCTTTTATCTGATGCTGAATGACACAGAAAAGAGGGGCTTACCACGATAAATCTGGGAATGCTGTTCCTATTGAAAGCTTTTTAATTATTTACTCTTAAAGGCACAGTATCATAAAAATAAGTTGGTTCTTTGTTAGAGATTGATGCCATAATGAGCTAACATTTTCCCTATGAGGAGCTATTCACTTTGGCACTTTATATGCACAGGTGCATAAGGGGGGGTTTACAGCAGCATTTAAGTCTATTCAACAGATGGCGGATTCAGCTACGGTATAATGCCTATTGATATATTGCATTTTCAGTAAACCGTGGCATACACGGCTTCATACCTTCTTGGAAAGCTTGTGTATTTTTAATACAGTAACCGAAACTCTATGCGGACAGAATTATAAATAAGTAAAGTGGGCAGTTCGGGAAAATATTTGCCTTTGGTAAAAGTGGTTCTGCGAATAATAACCCCCAATATATTGATTTCACTGCCCTCTTTGTGTAGGGGCAGATAATGGAAAATAAAAAGCAGAAGAAGGCTGTGAAAATGGAGACATGTAGAGATGAGCGAGCGTACTCGCTAAGGCAAATTACTCGAGTGAGTATTGCCTTTTGCAAGTACCCGCCCGCTCGTCTCAAAAGATTCGGGTGCCGGGGAGAGCAGGGAGGAACGGGGGGGGGGGGGGGGGTGGAATCTCTCTCTCTCCCCCCGCTCCCCCCTGCTCACTCCCGCAACTCACCGCTCACCCCCGCTGGCACCCGAATCTTTTGAGACGAGTGGGCAGATACTCACAAAGGGCAATACTCGCTCGAGTAGTTTGCCTTAGCGAGTATGCTCGCTCATCTCTAGAGACATGATAAAGGAAATCTATTACAGCAGGCGGTGGACCTTTCTTGACATGTATTTCCTGCCCATGTGCATAATCTTACACTTTTCAGTGTTAAACTTCATTTGCCACTTTTCTGCCCAATCCTCCAACTATCTACATCCTCTTGCACCCGCTCTCTGTCCTCAGGTCATTAATATATTAAAAAGAATAGGGCCAAAAACTGACCACCTGTGGTACCCCACTAGTAACAGTGACCCAATCAGAATATGTATCATTTATAACCACCCTCTGCTTTCTATCACTGACCAGTTACTTACCCACTTACACGTATTCTCGTCCAGACCAAGCATTCTCATTTTATATACCAACCTTTTATGTGGCACAGAATCAAACGCTTTGGAGAAATCAAAATACACAAGATCCAATGGCTCTACTGGGTCCAGTCTAGAACTTACCTCCTCGTGGAAGCTAATCATGTTGGTCTAACAGAAGCGACCTCTCATAAACCCATGCTGATATGGAGTTATACAGCTATTTTCCTTGAGGTACTCCAGGATAGCATCTCTGATTTCAGTAAGAGCTGTGCCTGCAGCTACTAGCACCTGCCAATACACAGGAACAGCGTCTTCTGCTCTCACAATGCTGTATCCCGACTCTGACAGTGGGCGCTGCATGGAAATCACCTTTAAGATCAATCAGTAGAGCTACAAAAAGTCTTCATGGAGCCCAAACTTGAATGACCTTAAAACAGGAACTTTCCTATAACAACAGGCTAAGAAATACTTCTTAGGGATGTATGACTTCTTTTATGTGTTTCCACTATCCTGAGAAGGTTTCAAATAAATTTGGAGGGCTGAATAACTGCCTTATATGGGTTCTGGGTTATATCAGGTCTAAGGGCACTATTATACAAGCACCATTAATACTCGAGTAACAGAATTAATTACCGGGCTAAACTTGCTCTTGCAGGTTCAACCCGGCAATTGTCGGAGAAATGTAAGCACTGGCAGCAGCAGCTAGCACTTGTGTAATAGCATCCCTAGAGACATTCTGCACACCAGTATCTGCTGACTTAGCCATGACCTTGTATCTTCCAGCAATCACCTGTAGGTTAAGTGTCAGCAATGAGCATGCATTTTTGTAGTGGTGTAGTGTTTTCACCAGCCATTATATAGTACCTTAGCCTGATGAAGGCAATTAATTAGAATGCAGTGTGTTATACCAAGCTAAGCTGGTGAAGAATTCTTAAAGGAGTAGTCCAGGGATAGAAAAACATGGCTGATTTCTTTCAAACACAGCATCACCCTTGTCTGTGGGCTGTGTCTGGTATTGCAGCTCAGCTCCCATTCACTTAAATAAGGGGTGAGCAGCAATACCACACACAACCCTATGGACAAGTGTGGTGCTGTGTTTGAAAGAAGGCAGCCATGTTTTTCTAGCCCTGGACAACCCCTTTAACAGTGTTGACTGAATCTGGGCTGAGATTCCTTGACTATTATTCTGATAGCCATCCCTTCGTCTTTATAGACTACGTACATGCCCACTTTACATTGTGATTTGTTGTAGTCATTGGACATTATAGAACATATACAGGGGTTTATAAAAATAGTGGAAATATTTAGATGTTTCATGAGATTTTTTTATTAATAATCCTGAATTCAGTTTAGAATGGACTCTTGCAAGCACTAAATGCTGTCTAACGTTCAGTGTAAATAGCAGCCGTTCAGTACTGAACGGCCGCTATGTTAAGTCAATGGAGAGGGGTGGGGGAGAGCGAGAGGAGAGAAATCTCCTGCAGCCGCCCCGTTGTGAGCCAGCAATACTAGCATCATGGGAGCTAGTATGTGCAGGGATGAGTGTCGGGCATCGATTGCCTGACATTCGTCCTGTCTAAATAGACCTTAAGAAATAGTCCATCATTGGAATACATGTTTATATGTGATATGACGTCATGATATTGTCTTCTACTGTTTGCAGACAGAATGCTGAAGTTATTTAATCTAATGCTATCTAATTTCTCTTTTTACTCCACAGAAAAATATATCAAGAGCAGTAAGTATTTTCTACACTACCTTTTTAGTAACGTCTTTTACATATGATAGCACTAAGTTGTACTTAAGTAAGACAGCTTTGTTGTGGTTTTGCTGTGGTTTCGAAAAAGCATGAAAACAGACCAAGTTGTTTGTCACAACTTTGACAAAATTGCAGTAAAAGTTCACTGAAACAAGCATGTGTGAATAGATTCTTAGAGGATGAACCGTGGTCGAATATGGCTGCAGGATCAGAATAAGGTTTTATCATGGAGATGCTTATCTTGATGTGTTGTGTATTTTATGGTAAGATCATACATAGCAGATTTGCTGCAAATTTTCCATCCAAATTTTCCAAAGTGGATGAGATGTGTGCAAACTGCTGAGGGAGCAAACCCCCCGAAACAGCTACAGTATGTATGGATTCTGGCTTGGTTTTCACTTCCCAGTCATTATTATAAAGACTTGTATAAAGGATAAAGGGTTGGACACTGGTGTAACTATAGGGGATGCAGGGGATGTGGTTGCCCCCGGGCCCAGGAGCTTTAACCCCTTAGTGACAGCCCTATCGTAAAACTACGTCCTGCTGTTGCAGGACGTGTATGGAGGGAGGTAGCGCCGCTATCTCCCTCCATACAGCGCGGGCGTCAGCTGTTTATTACAGCTGACACCCGCGGGCAATAGCTGCGCTCGGCCGTTCGGCCGATCGCGGCTATTAACCCTTTACATGCCCCGAACGCTGTTCGGGGGTCCTGCACGCCCCCCCCGCGGTGAGATCGGGGAAGCCGTTCAGGTGTCATGGCAGCTGGGGGCCTAATGAATGGCTCCAGGGCTGCCTCAGCAGACTACCTATCAAGCCATCCACACAGGGTGGCTTGAAAGACTGGCTGTAAAAAATGCAGTATGACGTAATGCTATAGCATTACGTCATACTGCAGGAGCGATCAAAACATCGCATGTTAAAGTCCCCCAGGGGGACTTCAAAGTAATGTAAAAAAAAAATCAATAAAGTTTTTTTAATTGTTAAAAAAAAAAAAAAAAGTTATAAAAGTTTAAATCACCCCCCTTTTGCCATATTCATTATTAAAAAATCAAAATCATAAAATAAAAATATGTATTTGATATCGCCGCGTCCGTAAATGTCCGAACTATCAAAGTAACACATTATTTTTCCCGCACGGTGAACATTGTCTGAAAAAAAAAATAAAGAACGCCAGAAATACACTTTTTTAGTTACCCTGTCTCCCAGAAAAAAACGCAATAAAAAGCGATCAAAAAGTCGTATGTATTCCAAATTGATACTATCGGAAACTTCAGGACATCCCGCAAAAAATGAGCCCTTGCTCAACTACGTCGACGGAAAAATAAAAAAGGTATTGCGCGCACAAAATGACCGCAGAAAATAATTGAAAAAAATTAAATATCTTAAAAAAAAAAATTAAAGTACTACAGCAAAAAAAAAATATACAAGTTTGGTATCGTAGCAATCGTACTGACCCATAGAATAAAAATATCAGGTTATTTTTGTTACAATTTGTGTGCTGTAGAAACAGGATGCACCGAAAGATGGTGGAATGTCGTTTTTTTTCCATTTCTCTCCGCTAAGAATTTTTTAAAAGTTTTTCAGTAAATTATATGGTACAATAAATAGTGCCATTGAAAAATACAACTCGTCCCGCAAAAAACAACCCACATACAGCGACGTTGATGGATACATTAAGGAGCTATGATTTTTAAAAGGGAGTAGGAAAAAACAAAAATGGAAAAAAGCAAAAAAGCTCCGTCACTAAGGGGTTAATGGGCTCATAAGGCCTATCTTCTCCATATAGGGAGTCCACTACTATGAATAAAGAATTATAGTTGGGGGCCCTGTTACAGGTTTTGCATTGGGGCCCAGGAGCTTCAAGTTACACCTCTGGGGTCGGTCATTGATTTGAAGGAATGCTGCCATGCAATAGGTGGCACTGCAGAGGTATTGTTCCATCTTTGTTATTAACACAACTTACAATGGGCATCACATTATAAAAAAGAAATGCAGAACAGAGAAAAATGTCCAATAAAAAAGTGTGAAAATCGTATGGAAATTGGTCAGTTTTTCACTGACCAAAATTACACTAACCCATGTGTACACAGCCTAAACCTGGGCAGTATGTCTCTATTATGGTAGGTCAGGAAGGGCCTCGTGTTCTCTTAAGGACACCTAGGGGGTGAGTGGCTCAGGCGATTGCATAATCTCTCCCCAAGAAGAGCACCCAAAAGTGGTGTGATGACACCTAGAGGGTGAGTGAGGAGACTTATAAGGCCATGCAAGCTGCTCTGGGTAATTTATGCAAATAAGGAAGTTGGAACTAATACCTCTGCAGCGCCATCTATTGGATGACAGCATTTGTTCAAATCAATGTGACTTTTCAACAAGTCTTAACAATGATTGGGAATAGGAATTTAAAAAGTCACATTGATTTGAAGGAATGCTGCCATCCAATAGGTGGCGCTGCAGAGGTATTGTTCCATCGTCCTTATTTGCACTATTATGGTAGAGCATGAATCACCCAATTTATGAACGGTATAAGTATACATAAGAGTAGCTGTTGTCTGCTGTTCATATATCTAATGTGCTTCTTGTCTTAAACGGCATCGCTGCTCTGTTTAACACAAATTGTGCTTTTCATGTCATAGAGGTAAAGCGAATCTGCTGGACATGGGATCCCTGATGATTAAGCCAATCCAGCGAGTAATGAAATATCCCCTGCTGCTCTGTGAACTGCTGAACTCCACTCCTTCATGTCATCCAGACTACAGGACACTACAGGAAGCATCTACAGCAATCAAAGACATTAATAGCAACATTAATGAGCTGAAGAGGAGGAAGGACTTAGGTAGATTAGCAGACACAATGCATGACACTTTCCCAGGGAGCGTCCCCTGCCATGTAGAGTTACATACATACCAGTGCTGCTGCTCACTTGTCAATGACTGACAGAACACTTCCTCCTTCATTCTGCAGCAGCTAGTACATCTTTTATATGGTAAACTGATCCAACATCTTCACACCATCTTTTAACCCCTTAAGGACCAGGGGATATTGGTCCTAAAGGACGAGACACTTTTTAGGGATGTTACCCATGTGATAGTTTTATAGTCCTACCGTATATACCGGCGTATAAGGCGACGGGGCGTATAAGACGACCCCCCAACTGTCACCTTATACGCCGGTATACAGTGGAGAAAAAAAAAAAAATTCATTACTCACCTGCCCCGGCGTTCTGTCGCGCTCCGGCAGGATGTCGCTCGCTCCGGCAGGCTGTCGCTCGCTCCGGCAGGCTGTCGCTCGCTCCTCGTCCCCGGCGCAGCATAGCTTTCTGAATGCGGGGCTTGAAATCCCCGCTTCCAGAAAGCTAATACACACGCCGGCAGCCATGACATCATTGAATGGCTGTGATTGGCTAAAGCACACGTGGCTTCAGCCAATCACACTATTCAATGACATCATTGAATGGGTGTGATTGCTAACACGTGCGCCTTCAGCCAATCACAGCCATTCAATGCTGTCATGGCTGCCGGCGTGTGTATTAGCTTTCTGGAAGCGGGGATTTCAAGCCCCGCATTCAGAAAGCTATGCTGCGCCGGGGACGAGGAGCGAGCGACAGCCTGCCGGAGCGAGCGACATCCTGCCGGAGCGCGACAGAACGCCGGGGCAGGTGAGTAATGAATTTTTTTTTTTTACACTTTTTTTTTTTTTGTATTACCGGCGCATAAGACGACCCCCGACTGCAGAGCAGATTTTTCGGGGTTCAAAAGTCGTCTTATACGCCGGTATATACGGTAATTTTTTTCTTCAGTTACCAAAATTACTTTTGGTGCATTTTTTTCCGTGATATATAAGGCTATTTTTTTATATATTTCTTTCCTGAATTTTTTCCCCATTTTTTTACTTTGGGTGAGAACTTAAAAAAGTGTTGTTTTGTTGTTTTTTTAAATCTATACTTGCTTCTTTTTAAAACTAATATATTTTCACAAAAAAAGTACAGGAATGGGTTCCTCATTTTGTTTCAGCTTGGTATAGTCTCGGATCATAGGATGTATATGGCGACGATTTAGGTTGGCGGTGGCGGTGGGTAATTTTTTTTTTTACGAGTATATGTTTTTTTATTTTATTCTGTAAAAACTATGCAGATGTAGAGATCTGAATATACTTTAGCTCATCACATCTGTATCAGAGGCCTTTGGTGCAGATCCGTCGCAAGCATCTGTGATGAACTAGCGCAGTACAGTACACAATACATTGGGGAAAATGCCAGAGGGCATTATAGTCCAAGCATTGCGTCCAGCGATGAACAGATCCAGTTTTATGTTTTTCTATTCCTGTGATGGAACAGAAAAATGGATAGCAAATTGCTGATGTCAACCCAGCCTTAGCACTAATTAGTGATATCATAGTCTAGTGACAAATTACAAAGTCAGTTCTGCACCGCTGACAAACTAAGGCTGCTTTCACATCTGCGGAGGGGTTTCTGTTTGACTACTCTGCTTGGCCATCTTATGATGGGACTGAACAGCGCCGAACGGACCCTATTGACCATAATGGGGTCTGTTCGGTTTCCGCTCAGTGCTGCATGCGCAGTTAGTTTTTCTGTTATTTTGTGCCGGATCTGTGACAGAATCTTCGAATAAAGATCTGCATGCTTCTTGTATTAAACTGCAGCATGGGACATGTAACCCTGCAGATGCCATCGCTGTATTGACCATGGGCACAAGAGCCATGGTGTGACTGTGTTACCCCCTATCGCGATGCTCCCGGTCCCACTGCAAAACACAATATGTCACATATTTCTTTATTCTCACTCTTCATGCTCCTAAACCTCGAAGCTCTGTGATATTGTATAATATATAATTGCCTTTGTTTTCTGATTTCTTGCATTTTCTAATTATGAGAACATCTCTGCTTTTATAACTCCTAACTTGGAGCCTATTGAATAGCACAAGACAAAAGAAACAAAGCCACAAGCTTCCTTATAGTTCATGTAGTTCATTCCTAAAGTCTGCAGCCAAAAAAAAAAAAGTTCCCCCCTCTCTGAACCTTTGATTATCTATTGATTAATCATCTTCTATGAATCTGCGCTAGGTGTTTTTTCATATCGATGTCAATATAACATTACAAAAGAGCTTGCCCTTTAACATTTGTGGGGTAATATTTGATGCCCTTTGATATTTGATATTTTTTCAGTGCTGAAGTACAGGAGGGTAGATGAAGAAGAATCTCTGAAAGACAAACTTTCCAAGTTCAGTATTCACTCAATTACAAAGAAGTCGAAGAGAGTGACCAGTCACCTGAAGATCCTGACCGGTGGAGAACAGGCATGTATGACTTACCGAAATCATTGCATTAAATGTAAAGAGAAACACTTCATGTGCCAAATTCAGATAGATGTTTATAACGTCCCCCCAGTGGCAGAACTGCTCACCTGGAATGGCTATGTGTCACACGTCTCTGGACTCGCATTCATGTGTGGCTACTAGCCCATGTTCACACAGAGGTGCTACAATGTATATAAGGACTGGTATGGAACTCCACTCCAGTGCACATACTTGTCTTCTTTTACAGAATTGATAGCTTTTGGTCAAAATACACAATGTATGATATATGGTGGTCTATTGAGACCTAAGTATTTTCAAGTTCTAATTCAGTAAGTTTGCTGTACTTACAATGCAGACTGACCAGAAGACAGAGGATGGAAAACTGGAAATTCAGGTTTTAATCTCTCTCAAACTCACAGGGTCCAGGATACTGAGATATGGAGATTTGCTTGGTCCTTTTAACATGGGCCGATTATTGAGCCTGAGCATTCCTCCAAACACTTATTCACCCAACCAACAATCAGGCCGTATAAAGGGACAAGTGATCGGCCAACAAATGAGCAAAGGTTCATTCACCAGCTGATCGGGTTGTTTATGTGAGCATAGAAATACTTTCTGATCAGCAGTACATCTCCCCGTGTGCATAGAGAAATCTACAGCTGGCCTATGGGAATGAACGATCATATTAGCAATCACTAGATTCATAGAATGGCAAAGCTGGAAGAGACCTCCAGGGTCATCAGGTCCAACCCCCTGCTCAGTGCAGGATTCACTAAATCATCCCAGACAGATAGTTGTCCAGCCTTTGTTTGAACACTTCCATTGAAGGAGAACTCACCACCTCCCGTGGTAACCTGTTCCACTCATTGATCACCCTCACTGTCAGAAAGTTTTTACGCGTGAAATCACCAGTGGCATGTTCTATTTGCCGCGAGCGTAAGCGCAGATGGCTTCCATTGCAGACAATGGAAGCCGTCCATCACGCTATCTTCTGCTGTAGCACAGCGGTAGATAGCATGAAAACGCTTCCCCGCCCACCGACGCCCGTGGCATATGACGCTACCGGCGCATCATGTGATGCTGTGGGCGTGTCATATGACGCTGCCGGCACATCACATGACACTGCCACTGCGTCATGCGCTGTACTGCGCATGAGCGCCGGCATGGGATGCGGGACATCGGGCAGCAGATCCGGAGGTGAGTATGGGGTCTCTTGGGGGGCGCCATGACAAAATTCCGCTTGGGCACCTGGCCTAAGACTTGAAAATCGAAACCTAAGACGGTGTCATTGAATTTTCTTTTGACTGGAAGGTTATGTTTATTGATGGGTTTTATGTATCTAAAATGTTCCAACTTACTGATATATTGTAATAAATTGCAGGTGAAAGACCAGATATTTAACAAAGAAGAAAAAACATTCAGAGGCTTGGAAAAGACAGTCAGATCATGCGTTAAGAACATTTCATGTACACTCCAGCTTATGCAGGTGAGCTGGCACGTGAGTTATACATTCTCTTTACTGCTATCATGGGAAGGTATTAGTGATATTATAAGTTCCCCACTATTTCATTGTACAGTACAGACATGCAAAGTCATGTTACTATGAGCGAGCATGCTCCCCCTGCAACCCTCCGCTCACCCCCGCCGCCCCCCCCGAATCTTTTCGGACGAGTAGGCAGTTACTCGAAAATGCCGATGCTCGCTGGAGTAATTTCCTTAACCGAGCATGCTCGCTCATCTCAATTTTACTATCCATACGATATGACCCACTTTGTGTCATTGCTTTTCTGGAAGTACACAGTCTCTCCAAAGGTGTGTACTTCTATAATGATTTGCAGGACCACTGTCAAATGGCTATCTATTGTATTCTTCTAGGATGCTTTGCCTTTGGCAGGCCAAAATGTTATTGGCCTACAAGATTTATTACATGATGACACACAAGAAAGTGCTGAAGACTTAAAGCTGCAAAGTAGTGTGAGAATACAGTATGAGCAACTGGTAAGTTTAACTTTCTTCTATTAGTTAAAAAGCTAAAACAAACAGAACGGAAGCAAACTGAAAACAATGGGGAAAAAATGGATCCGGTTATTTCAGTTTTAATTCCATTTCTCTGCTCCAAAAACGGAACAGACACGGATTTATAACTGACAGCCTAACTGAAGTGTGAATGCAGCCTGACACAACCATTGCTATAGAGCATTTATTAAAAACATGACCTGAGTATATTGCTTACCAGTTATCTCCTATCCACAGAACTTCAAGATGTGATCATTCGGTCGCTAGCATAGTACCCTGCATTACTTCTGTAATGCAGTATACTATGCCTATGATGTCAGTCTATTAGACTCTGTGGAGGCAGAGTCTTATAGGCTGAGATACCTGGTAAACATGGAGGCCTTTGTCAAGCCTCCTGTTGCCATGGTAACCCATCCGCACCAATCAACAATTGTCCCCTGATTCCATGCACGGAATCAGGGGACAATTGTTGATTGGTGAGGATTCCGTGCCACGATCACGATTGATTGCAGCATGGATAGGGTACATGGTTTGAAATGAAGTTTTTTCCGCTCCCGCCAATTACAGTGGTAGCTCGGCTGTCGGTAGGCAGCTGAGCAGGAGTTTTAAACCCATGCCAGAAATTCCCAATAACGTGGGTTTAATGCCCAGAACCAAGCGCTGTATATTTACAGAGCTTGGTCAATAAAGGGTTAAAGGGAGCCTGTCACCTTTGCAAACTACATTATGGTGCTGTTCCAGGGGGTGACAGGGAGACGGGTATGGTATTTTTTATAATCACCCACTTTCTGGTTCCTGCGTTGTCCACCCCTAAAGATCGCAAGTAATCCGAAAATCTGACTCTGTAAATGTATGATCTTCTGTGATCTTAGTGTCCACTTATACACTTATGATATCCTTTTATTGTCAAGCATTAGAGTTTAAATATTATTAAAATGTAATTATGATTAATTAAAAGGCAGATTTGATTTCTGCTGAATTAATGAATATAATTATGCACACAAATCATAAGATCATAGTCAAACTGAAATTCCAAATGAATGTAATTACTGCTTACCTACCCGCAGATTTAGGTGATGAAAAACATTTTAATGAACATTTTCATATAAGATTAGAGGTATGGTAGGAAAATCATCTAACTACATATAGAAACTTTCTAAATAAATTGTTTGGTAACTAACAATTTAAAGGAGTTGTCCAGTTGTAAACTATTGATGGCCTTTCAGCAGGGTAGGTCATCAATAGTAAATTTACAGAGTTATTTTAGAGTTACATTAAGGGGAACCTGACAATCAGCGTTTCACTGGGCCTTTGTGTTTGTGCTGACAGCTCTATTCACACTGCAGTGGCCATGATTGGTATTGCAGGCCCAGTTTGAATTGAAATGAATGGGAACTTGGCCTGCAATACCAAGACTGTCCACTGCAGTGAAAAGAGAGCTGTCTGCTTTCTATTGAAATAAGCTCATTGTATGAGTAAACAGTTGATCAGTGGGGGTCCTGGGTGGCAGACCACCACTGATCTGTTATTGATGACCTATTCTACTGATAGACCATTAATAGTTTACAATTGACCAAACACTTTACAATTTATTTTGAAAGTTTGAAGACAATAGGGTTAAAGAGAATCTCCCGACAGAGACAACCACTTTTCATATGCCGCTTTAAGACCCATATACACCGAAAAGCTCATCTGAAATGATATGTATATGGTGTTATAGCCAATCATGTCTGATTCTTCGCCAGTTTGCACTTGCATGTTATAGTTTTTTTTTTACATTTACGTGAATAAGTGTTCTCCGATTGTCTCGTTCAGTCTGGACTACTTCAAAAACAGTATGTTGTAAAAGAAAACAAAATTAAATGCATAAAAATAGTTGGTTGCAGCATGTGGTCGATATTGTAAGGTAAAGGCTGGTTTGGACACAACGATTATCGTTCAAAAAAAATCTTTTAAGCGATTTTTGAGCAATAATCGTTGTGTGCTTTTTGCAAGGTGATCGCTCAAACATTGAGCGATCACCTTGTGCTCCAAGTAGGGGATGCAGAAGACAAGCAGGGCCACTTGTCTTCTGCATCCAGCTGTTCCCTGCTCAGAGCGCCCAGCTGTTATACAGCTGAGTGCTCCGAGCGGGGTATGGAGAACACAGCTGGACAGCTCTGTTCTTCATACCCCGCCTGTCAGAGAGCGGGATACAGCTGAAACAATAGTATCAGCTGTATCCCGCTGTGAATTCCTGATAACTGATGACTGACGGCTTAACGAAAACTGCACGATGTCAGTGCAGTTAGACACAACGATTATTGCTCAAAAGACGGCTCTGAGCGATTTTTGAGCTAAACTGTTGTGTCTAAAGGGGCCTTAACAAAGCAGTTCAGCGCACTGAATGACCACCTTAGTACAGACACCGGTCATTTCACAATTGGAGTTTCCCTGTCTGGAAATTAGACACATGGCCCAGAAATGCAGCAGAAAATTAAGTTTGGCGTGGATCACTTTCAGTGTGAATCCATATGAGAATGGAAAAATCGGACAATCTGAACAACTTCAAACAAGTCTGGTCATCAGTGCCAAACTAGCCGGGGCAGTATTCATGAAACTGCCAACTTTATTGAGTTTTCTCGGTGTCGCGAGTGGGATGTCAAGAATTATTCTCACAAACAGGCAGTGCAGAGTCAAGCAAATTGCAGTCAAATGCAACAGTGGTGCTCCAACTAATGTGTCCAAGCCGTTATTCCTTAGCACAGATGGGATATAACAGCAGATAACCAGTTCAAGTGCCATTGTTAAGATAAACAGAAAGGCAAGACTCAAGTGGGCTTAAAGAGCGCAAATAATGGATCACTAATGAGTGGAAAAATATTGCCGGGTCAAATTAATTCAGATTTCTGCTTCACCGTACTGATGGAAGGGTCAGAATTTGGCCTAAGCAGAATTGATGAACCTTTGCTGTTAGTTGTCTAACAGTTCAGGCTGGTAGGGTAATGGTGTGGGGGACAATTTTGTTGCACACTGTGAGCCTTCGAATACATATGGATGGATGCCACAATGAAGTTATGCAGTTCCGAAGGCCAAAAAAGTCCAATATGCTACTAGATGGGTGTCTCTACTAAAGTAACTAATCAGTGTATATCTTATACTTTACTGATATTTTTTGCCTTTGCATGCATTTGAACTTTAAACGTATTTCAGACATTTTCAATTCCATTGTTCATTCACTATAAATGGAATATCTTCTGGTTCCCTTCCTTCACAATGCATATCAATGCCCTCTTTTCTCTAGTTCCCATATTTTACTTGTGAATACATTATATGGATTGTAGCTTGTAAGTTCAAGTGGTCTGTACAGTTGCAAAAGTTGTAAAATAAGGTCTGCACTTTCCATAGAGTTTGGTACTATTTTGCTTAAGTCCAACACAGTTATAGAAAAGACATTTTTCCATGTTTCCCCAACTTTTCATGTTAAGTGGTGGCTCTATGTAATATCTATTGCCAACACTGCACTGGTGAAGTGTGGGACCTGTGCATCGATTTGTTTTAGGATAGTTCAAAGGATTAGAAAATAGATATCTGACTTCTTGTAGTTTCTGTAGTACTGTAGTTCTGCGGTGTCATCATAAATCTGATTTGTGATTAAACTCCCCAATATGTGTTACAGACCAGGAGATTGGAGCGACTAGTCTGTGCCCCACTTAGTGCATTACAGTCCATGTTCCCGATGCCTCAGAAGCTGATCCAGAAACGCTATGATAAGCTCCTAGATTACCACAGCTACCTCCAGAAACCAGCTGATTCTCAGCTAGAGCAGGCGAAGAAGGACTATGAAGCTCTGAACGCGCAGCTCGTAGAAGAACTGCAAGTGTTTAACAAGGCAGCAAGAAGCATCCTGTTTAACTGCTTATATTTCTTCATCGCTCTTGTGAAAGATATCATGGCTGTTGCAATGGACTCGTGCTCACGCGCTTCTGACAGCTTTCCAGTAAGTTGCAAATCATACTTTTTTCCTGCTGATCCTGTAATGTTGTCTATAGATATTAGTCATATCATACATTTATCGAGGGTCTGTTGTCTTTGGGAGCTACCAGATACCCTTGGACATCCATTTTTGAGGAAGAACATCTACTGGCTTCCCTTTTGTAGACCTTAACCTATCCGATCTCCACTGAAATTAAAGCAGACTCCCAGATTCCTTCTTTCTAAGGCCATTTGCAAATATGGCAGTTTTCTGATTGAGTGGTTTATGTCTACAAATTACTGTATATTTCACTGTCTTGGTAGTTTGTAGTCCGTTTTTGGTACGCCTGTCTGATAAACAGCAGCCAAACTAAATAGGCAGAACAGGAGTGTAAAAAGTTTGAGGGAGCACCGGCCTGGCAAATAGTGATAAAAGAAATGGAGCTTAAACTACCTTAGACTAAAACAGATCATGCCAGTGCTGCAAAGAAGTGTCTCAGTACATCTAAAATTACCCATCTTAGGAAAGTATGGGATTACCAAAGCCTAAGGAGAGAGTTCCTCTGTACCTAACCAGTGCATTGCTATATGTGGTGCAAAGTTAGCAGTTACACATAGCGCCTGATGCTTGAGGGGGCCAAAGTCACGTCCCCTCTGTTATATAAGAAGACACTTGTATTATAAATGGGACATGCCAGGTGGGGTGTTGGGTGAGGTTACGCTCTGCTGGGACGTTGCAGACACTTTTGTAGTAAAACAAGAAGAATTTCGTTTTTTCTCACAAAGAGGCATGCAAACTTAATGGTTGCAGTTTAAGTGGTCTACTTTGAGGTTTTTCTCACACTTGGTGGGTATGTACTCTTGAACAGATGAACAGTAGAATAATTAAGGAACTATAGGTGGTTCCCTGGTGGGGCCTGGAGAACTGTGCACTACACCACAAATCCTTTAGGAGGTCAGGTTTCACCGAACATGGCTGATAGCTCTTGGCCAAACTTTCCGTGCTGCTATGTTTCTAAGGGAGGCGACACCCTATCACAGCATGCGTCTACTGTCTACTAGGCGTTATTCATGGGGTAACACAAGCCTTTTCTTGGGCTCTTCACAACTGCCTTTCTCAGGAATTACACCTGGCCATCCACAGCTGTCAGTGTACAGCATGTATGCTGTCAACGCCTGTGTTTCACTTTAACAGCGGTCCCTTACCAAAGTGTGGTTTACACAGTTTGAGTCCAAGTCAAAGGGTTATCACCTTTTTAACCGTACCACTTAACTTGAAGCTACAATAGACATTAACCTTGAACAAGAGCACGTGAAGTACCTTTCGGTCACTCCAACCATTGGGTGCCTAATGCACCATTCCCACTTGCAGTTGGAGGCTCTGGTTAATGTTACAGTTCCTCACGTCTCACTGGTACAGCCACCGGTAGATGCATTCCGTACTTTCTTCAATATTAGAACATAGTCTATTGCTCAGTCTGAGTCTAGTTTTGGCCTTTGACCAGGCCATGGGGCAACCAGCCCTTAGTATGATGTTGAACCTTCTTGGGCTCCTAACATACTGTGGACACAATATCCAGCCACAGGCCCCCATGGACAAACATTTCTCCAACTCATCAGTGTCTATAACTCTCTTTCTCTTATAAGTGAACCCTCTGAAGATTTCCAGTCTTCAAGACCCATGTCTCTTAACATCTACACATGCCCATAGCTTCAGTCGTTATTTCAGTTCTCAATGATGTCTCAGAGACCTAGCCACACTTAACTCTCAAGACCCACAATATTCACTTCTTTTCCTCAGCCGACCAGTTTCATCCTCCTTGTTTGGAATCCAGACCTCACAGTTCTAAAGTCGGCCTCTCCCACACCATCATGCGGTGGTAAGGTGGGGTGTTAGGGGGTGATTACCCTGGCGAGGAATGTTGCAGATACAAGACGTTTTGCAGAACACATTGCTTTACTCCACTAGGCACAGATCATCACGAGTTAAAGTTGAACACTACAACAATCATAGTAACAACAGACCCTAATGGCTGATTAGGAACATGGAAATCACTTGAGTTTAGCCATTAAATATATCATATCTACTAGATTGCTTTATTTCTCTTACTGAGAAGAATCACATTGAGTTTCTCTAACATGCACAGAAGATGCTAGAAACAAGTGATCCAGTAATCGGCTCATCTTCATGTGAACAGCCGAGTCTCTTTTTCTTGCCCCTCAGTTGCAGCATCGGTACACCAGGCACCTTCTCTTGGTGATACAATCTCTTTGGGGACAAATCTCCATGGCTCCTGTGTAGACACCTGCATTGGTTGGTTTAGCACTGCAGTCTCTGGACCACTTATATAGAACCCAACAACCTGGAGGCTCTGTGACCAGTAATCTGCTGTTGGTTGATTGCAGCATTTTTTTCTATTTCTCTGCCTCTCTTCCACTTTCCGTCATACATGTTCCTACTGGGCTCGGTCTCACACACATAGCAGTCCTAGTTAAGCACTACCAACCTCCTGCTCTCCCCTTCCTCTGTGCCCACTACTACAGGTTACACACTCTTAGGCTCTGACTTGTATCATCTGACCCTGCTAACTAGGGCCTTCTAGCTTTGATTGCCCCAGATACTGCTTATGATAACTCAGTGCACACATGATTATGGGATGTCCAGAGCAATATGTACTAACTTACCCCTAAGCTAAGGTCCTCTATAGCAAAGTTCAAAAGTCTGTCTAACATATTGTAGCCAGATATTGGCTTCTGTCATTTGCGCCATCATCTCTCAGCATCCTCAGGAGCATCTGCTGGGGTTGTAATGGAAGCTATTGGAATCACTTCACCATTGTCATGTCTCTCTGCAGCTGCTTCACTCACAGCAGGCTCTTCCTCTGTCGGCCCTTTTTTGGGCAACTCCTCCATGCCTCCAGCCTAGTTCTCATTAGCTCCATGGACTTCTTGCCTCTCATGTGGATTCACACACTAACACACTTTCAGCTCCTTCTATAACCTTTCACCTTCTATGGTCCTACAGGGGCATCTAGTGGAAGCAGTTAGCATTGCAGGCATATATTCACTGCATTGAATTTCATGCAGATAGTGAACATAATCATACAAGTATACATATGCATGGATACTTCATTGGGGCAACAAGAACACAATACCAGTCCTTAGTCCTTTATGTAAAAGGGGAGGATGGAGGTTACATAGAGTTCAACCATCTCACTTAGGGGGACATGATTTTTCACTGTGGACCAAGGACTCCAAGTTACGCCCTTGTTGCTCATATAAAATGTTTACCTATGGAATCCAGTAATACTGTATATAACGCAGTCTTCCTCTAAAGGCCCATTTACACGCAAAGACAGTCTTTCAAACAATTGAAAGATTGACAGTCGTAGCAATCATTTTGCATAAAGTGTTATTGGCCACTAATGTCCATTAACACTTTGATCAGTTTCATTTGCGTGTAAAAGGGTCTCTGGGAGCTGTTTGCAGAGCCCAGCATGTTGTCTGAGCTCTGCACACAGCTCTACTGTTCTCGCAAGGGCTGTCGGCAGAATACAATGTAATCCCCAGCTTCCATGCAGAACACAGCGTGCGGTCCCTGTTATCTTTTCTCCGGCAGAACAATGGATTTTAAGATAACCTTAAAATCATCATTCAGCTGAAGAGTAAATGATAGCAGTGTTTACACACAACGATTATCGCTCATATGTCATCGTTTGAACGAATTTTGAGCGATAATCGTTGCGTGTAAATGGCCCTAACTAAAGTCCATTAATAAGAATTGTATTTGTTTAAAGCTAATATAGAACTGAGAAAAACTTCAGAAGTAAATTTAGGCATTAAGTTGGTTTATATTGTTTTATATATACAGAAGAAAGCATTGACCACAACATCTAAGGGATTAAATAGCCAGGACCAGAGATAGAGTTGGGTGGCAGCTTTAGGTACAGCTCCTGTGTCCGGACCACCATTGTTACATATTATAAGGCTGGTTATTACGACATCATAGTATGCCACAGTAGCCGAGAAAATTGCGCAAGATTTGTGCGTTGCAGGGTGCACAAATCTTGCCCAAACATTTTTTTGAATGGGGTCCCACACATGAACGGCATGTCCTATCTTTGGGCGTTCCCTCGGAACATATCGCCGATTACCTGCAATGGGGCCGGCACAGCATCACACAGCGTGCACGGTGCATGTAATACAATGCAAGGTTTACCGACCGAAAGCAATGGAAAACACTTTGTGATCCTCTGCTGTAGCTAAAAGTTGCGGCGCAGAATTGCTACTTCCCTGACATGATGCGAGGCGGTTTTAACACAAATTCCTTGCATCCGTGGGAACATCGCACATTGGCGAGCGCGATATCTGGCTGAGTTTCACAGCCGGATATCGCAGTCACCAGTGTAAAATTAACCTTAGGGAATATTTTTCACGGCTGTGTTTTAAAAATGTAGTATGTGTTAGGGCAGGCTAACATGAGCGTAACCTAATAGACAATAACGTGTGTGATGTATACGCGCATGATCACGGTGAATGGAGCCAATGAACCATTCACACTTGCGTATATAATTGCGTGTAACACGCACGTAAAAAAGAACGCAGCATGTTCTATTTTACTGCGTATTATGCGGTAAATAGAACATGCTGCATAATAAACGGGTGCTTAATAAACGCTGTTTATATGCAACGTCGCTAAGCGATGGAGTGGGAAATTGACATAAATAAAGAAACAAGGAAGACTGCGAATGACCACGTGCGTGAGATACACTGTCATGCACAGTCCAAAATTGCTGCCCTACGCGGCGTCAGGCTCACACAGCGGTGAAACGCTGCGTTATACACGCTGCATTTTACCAAACCAGTCATTTTTGGTGAAAAATATGCCCCGTGCAGTCCATGGAAAGTGATTACAATGCAGACGCATCCACATGGCACCAGTATTTGCCTTCATTGGTATTATCTTGCATTAGACACATATGCACCCTGGCAAATAATGATGAAATACGGATACAATACTGACACAATTTCATCTGTCACATGTCCGTATTCCGGATCCATATTATAATACCCTCACTGGCCTAAGAGACCAAGTTCAAAAAATGTTTATACGCCATGACTGTAGAATCCCAAAATGTAATTTTGGAATGGATTTCCTCCATGCTGGCATCGGCGAGTCTCACTTTTAAGCCTCGCAAGTAAATTTCCAGTGATAATAGAAGTAAACCAATATAGCGAGCCAGCATGTGTTTCTCATCTCCAGCGCGTTGGCCATCTCTAACACATTTCAGTACTGTTCACATCTGTTGGGTTCCAGGCTTGGATTAACTCCCTGCATCCCAGAGAACCTGGGCAGTGAATGATAATTAGCACAACAATGCCTTCTGTGGCTTTGTATTAGCAAGGGAGATAAACAATAGGATGCAAGGGGTATCAGCAGTCACATGGGTCTTAGTATACTGATAAGCCACAAAAAGAAGGAGCTTATCTGTGTTGCCTCAAGCTTATCAGCTTCCAGTTTATATCCTGCTCAATCCCCACAGAGCTGAGCTGAATTCCAAACACCTCTGTATCCACACAGCCACAGCCAATCACCTCGCTCATATATCTTCTGTCCGTGTAGCGTGAATCCTTTTATTTTACTTGACATTTATTCATAGCAGATCATCATCCCAGAAACGAAAATCCGTTTCAGGAGACAGACTTGAAGCTGCTTGCGGAATATGTTTCTGACACTATATATGTGCGTGCGTGTGATGTGGATGCGGCTTCAATTGCATGCAAAATATCACACATGGCACTAGTTACAAAGTAGCACAGATGGGCTTAAGACAAGGCAAGCCGTGCACTTACTCATCCCAGGATACATGTTTGTATTTATTTATTATTGCATAACATCAAAGTGGCTGTGATACAAAATAATGCAAGTAAGGTTAGCAGAACTGGACTTCTCCTGCTTGGCTACCCTTCCAAATGCTGAGGTTAAATGCTGGTAATCCTATTTAGGTAGTCGGTCGGTACTTAAAGGGTTTGCTCCTCAGGATAAGTCATCAGTGATTGATTGGGGTTGGGAACAGTGTCTGCAATAACAGCCTGGGTGTTGACAAGTGTACAAAGCTGTTTGTACACACTGACAGCGGCCCGGTGAGCATGATTGCCGGGATCCAGAGAAATGCCTTTGAGATGGAGGTAGTAGGAAGGTGGTAAAAGCTTGGTTGTGTCGAATCAAAGTTTATTAGGTCTGCATAACTTGGCGGTAGGTAGGGGACAAAATTAAAACTGACAAACCTCTTGAGGCCACAGATAGGTTTTTAGTGGCTCACTTACAAAGTGAGTTTTACGGCATTTGTGCGCGGCCAAAAAAATACACACCAATTGAAATGCGAATTAAATGCTTAATTTAAATCAATGGGTTCTATTCTCTGCATATTGCGTGCAAATTGGGTGAGCTGCTCTTAAATGTCAGGGGTCTGTAAGCACAGATTGGCTGATGCATTAGACCCTGCCTAGCAAGTAGATATAAAGTAGGACATTGCAGTGGGCTTTGCACATCTAGCACTCTGTACAATCTTCCTCTTGTCCCTGTCTGGGTGCCCTCCTCTCAGTCGCACATCACAGTAAGCCCCTCATTTACATAGAAACATACTTTACATATGAATACACTGAGCAGACCGTCTCTTCCCCAGGGCTGCCCATTGCAGAGGCCTACAGCGCCTACAGGTAAATGCAGACCTGGCTTTCACTTTCCTAAGGACAGCGTCACACGGGTGTATTTGTGCACACAAAATTTACGTGCGCAATATGCAGACAATAGAACCCATTAATTGCAATAAGTTTGTTCAAATGGACGAATTTCAGTCGTGCAAAAAAAAAAACAGGCCGCATGCGCTATTTTCCTGTGCATTTGCGCACAAAAAATCCCCATAGAAGTTAATGGAGATGCGCCAAATGTACATAAAATAGGCTAAGAGATGCATAAAAAACTGCGTAATTGTACAGGAAATGGAACACATCTTGAACTAATTGGACTAATTAGCCATTTAAATCAGTGTGCCTTTGTCTGCCGTGCGCAAATGTACCTGCCCTGCGGTGCAAAAAGTACAATAAAATATGCTGATGGGTGCGCAAAAAAACATGTTTATTCTGCAAATATGCAGCGCTTGAGAGTGCGTAAACAAGCATGCGCTCCTGTGAAGGGGCCTAAGGAGTCACATCAAACGATATCTTGTATGAATGAGCGACCGATGTGAGAGTTCGCTGGTGCAGCCGTTCCATGTAAAAGGGCCTTAAATCTTTTCTAATTTGCTGCACTTTTGGTTTTTTCCATCTTCTAGATATATAAGTAATATATAAAAGTCACTTGTGAAGTTAGAGAATATCTATAAAGTCAGTCCAAAATGTGCTGTAAGAAAGTATGCTACCAGCAGCGATTCTTTTGAATCTCCTTATCTCTGTGCGGCCACAGATTGTCTTGAAGTTCTGTACGGGAAATAGTGGCTGGATTAATAGAGTTGTCCGGACCATCAGATGCTGGATTAAAGGAATCTTGGTGTATTACATTAGCACAATTGTGTTTGCACACACACTAATGTCATTTATTGTCTGCTGACAGTTTATCAGTGCCAGTGTGAATGAAGTTCAGCAACGAATCATGGACGAGCTGCAGAATCTAAACTTCATGAAGGAGAATAACAATGGCACGTTCATTGAGAGAAAGCTGAGCTTCGAGAGGAAGAAGACATTATCTCCACTGGTAAGTGACATTTCAATATATAGAATGACGTGATAGCGGTGAGCTAGTGTGTAGATAGATGGGTGTATACTTGTTCTAAAGGGCTGAATCAGCAGTGACACCTAAAGGTCAGAAGTAGGTACTACTACTAAGAGCGCTCACATCCATAATAAAATGTAATTATTGTCGTATTGAAATGAGCTGCAGAATAATGTTCTGTTAGGACTGTTTGTTCTCAATTTATAAAGCACTGACAACACAGACACCATTGCAATACGTATAGGATTAAAGAGCTTTGCCAACTAAATGTACTTTTAGGAAACGATGATCGATACATAAAGCCACAAATCATTTGGAAGGATACTTGATATACACTGTCAAAGAGCTAGTGCCATCAAAATGGGGTTATCAGAACCTAATCCCTATTAGACAGTCCCTGTTAGAAAATATGTTTGTGTGGGTATCCCTATGACCTCATTGCGGTCTATGAGGTCACTAAACAAGTTACAGGTTGCAAAAAAGTCAACCTTGATCAGGTGACCCCTGTCACAGCCAAAAGTTGCCAAGTAGCCCTAGCCTAAAGTTTTAAACAGGTTGTCCCATTAGGACATAACTAAACATATGGATGCCATAAAGCAGCCCTCCATTAAATAGAATGCTGAAGCACTTGTAAAGGTGCCTGGAGGACTCACTATGACCAGGTATTACATGGTCACTATATCATGTGAGGAGGATCCATGGCCTTATAAGTCTCCTCACTCATCTTCTAGGTGCTCTTCTTAAAGGTGTTTACCAGGGAGAATACTATTGATGACCTATCCTCTAAAGTAGCTGACATCTCTGCGCCAACCTCTGTGTAATGGCCGGCGCTTGTAGCTGCAGGCGCATGCTCATGTTGATTTCAATGAGAGCCGTGCTGGCCACTACACAGATGTCGGTGCGGAGACTTCTGCTGCTTCCGCTCCGACCTCTGTGTATTTGTGCCGCTGACAGCATGCGCCTGCTCAGCTGTTCAGTTGGGGTCCCAAGTGACGGACCCCAGCCAGTCAACTAATGATGACCTATCCTGATAGGTCATGAATAGTATTCTCCCTAGAAAACCCCTTTAAAGAATGGCGCTACCCCTCCCGACTCACATCACAGGCATCTCACTAGCCATGCCAAGATCCTACTGCACACTGATGAGGGGCAAAACCCCAAAACAGCTGTCTGTGTATGGGTTCTGGCTTGGTTTTCAATTCCCAATCATTGTTCTAAAGACCTGTATAAAGGGTTGGACATTTATTTGCAGGAATGCTGCCATCCAATAGGTGGCGCTGCAGAGGTATTGTTCCACCTTCCTTATTTGCATATTACCCAGAGGAGCATGAATGGCCTTATAAGTCTCCCCACTCACCTTCTAGGTGCTCTCCTTAAGGAGAGACGATACCCCCCTGACCAATGTGTACCACGTAATATCACATTTCCCTTGCAGCGGCCAAAGTTGGAGAAATACGCAGCCATTTTCAGCTTTCCCCAGTGATCAACAGAGGTTTCAGCTGCCAAACCTGCAACGATCACAGCTGATCATCAGTGGGTCCTCATTTAGAAAAGGTGGCAGAATCCTTTTTAAGGCTGGCACTAAAGTGAGGGCCTCTTTGTCACATTGTAAGACCCTGAATCTCAAGTACCTTCTTAGTTCAACGGCAGTAGATTTTTTATGTGTTCACATGTAGACCAGTGTTCCCCAACTCCATGACCCGCAACAGGTCATGTTTTCAGGATTTCTTCAGTGTTGCACAGGTGATGTAATTATTGTCAGTGCCTCAGACATTGCCACAGGTGTTCTTACCATAGGATATCCTGTAAACATGAACTTTTGGTGGTCCCTGAGGACTGGAGTTGGGGACCCCTGATGTAGACCATATCTGACAGAGTTACAATGCAGCAAGGCAATGTGTTTATTTTACATGTGGTTCTAAATTGCAGATTTGGCCTCCCTGTTGCAGTGGAAATAAATGATATTCATTTCATATATATATATTACAATTACTAGGAGATATCAGGATACCATAATCGTATCCCACAGTCCTCTGATGTTAGCATTTTAAGCTGTGTTCTGTCATACCTTAGTACCATCCTCTGGTAGTGGAAGAGTTAACCCAACTTTTCGCACTCACTCAGCCGAATAAAGCACTTTATAAATTGACAAATTTCATTAGCAATTTTTGCAAACCCCTCAGTCAATAACTCCCCTGTTTGTTTTCCATTAAGCCTGAACTACCTCGACAGACCGAGAGCCACAGGTGCAAGCTATTGTCTACCTATGGTGCGGAGAAAATTTACCAAGCAAAGCGCAAGTGCAACGCTTCCCAGGACCTTGATATAGATCTGTATGAGGGGGAGCTGGTGGCTATTGTGGAATACAAGGACCCTTTAGGAAGTACCAGCAGGTGGTTTGTGGACACAGGAAGTAAGTGGAAGAACACTCAATCAAATATTGACTTTCTTTTGTGTGATCCACTCTCTCAGCACGGTGAATTCCTTCTTATTAAGCAACCAGAAAATTGGTTCCTACCGTAAACCGTAGAACATTACGCATTTTCTGAATATTTATTTTTATGACTTCAAAGGCAAATATTCCAGTCTCATTTAAAAGACCTTGTCCCTTTCATATAAAAGATACCAACTCATCCATAAACCGCCAGTATCAAGGGCTGGGTTTATACTTGGTGCTGTGTTTTTTTGCACCCCACATTTGCAGTTGTGACACCAACCTGTGCTGTTGCTAAGCCACACAAAATAAAAAAAAATACTTTCAATATTAGAATAAACTAAAGGCCCATTTACACGGAGCGATGATTGCTCAAAAATCGCTAAAAAGCAATCATTTGAGTGATAATCATTGCATCTAAACCCATGGCCATCGTGCGCTTTTTAAATTCAGTCCAACCTAAAAATTGTTATTCAGCCTTATCAGCAGTTCTCACGGGAGTGCTGATAGCATTGTTTCCTGTCAGAGAACAATAGAACTGAAAGCAGATAAGAGCCCTCGGGCTCTTAACTGCTTTCAGCTATGGCATTACATCATACTGCAGGAGCGATCAAAGCATTGCATGTTGTAGTCCCCCCCAAGGACTAGAAGAAAGTGTAAAAATAAAAACAATAGCGTTTTACTAATTGTTAAAAAAAAAAAAAGTTATAAAAGTAAAAAAAAATTTTTTTGCCATATTTGCAATAAAAGAATCAAAATAATAAAGCAAAAATATGTATTTGGCATCGCTGCGTCCGTAAACATCCAATCTAGCAAAGTAATGCATTATTTACCCTGCATGGTGAACGTCGTCCGAAAAAAAAAAATAAAGAACGCCAGAAATGCGCTTTTTTTGGTCACTCTGTCTCCAAGAAAAAATGGAATAAAAAGCGATCAAAAAGTCGTTTGAATACAAAAATGGGACCAACGGAAACGTCAGGACATACCACACTAAATGAGCCCTCACACAACTATGTCGCTGAAAAAATAAAAGTTATTGTGTGCAGAAAATACAGACAGAAAATAATTTTAAAAAATTAAATATCTTTAAAAAAAGAATACAAGTAGTACAGCAAAAAAAACTACATAAGTTTGGTATCATAGTAATCGTATTGACCCATAAAAATAAAGTTATCATGTTATTTTTGTTGTAGTTTGTGCGTCGTAGAAACAGGATGCACCGAAAGATGGCAGAATGTCATTTCTTTTCAATTTCTCTCCACTTAGAATTTTTTAAAAGTTTTTCACTACATTATATGGTACAATAAATAGCAACATTCAAAAATACAACTTATCCTGCAAAAAACATCCCTCGTACAGCGACGTCAATGAATAAATAAAGGAGTTACGATTTTTTAAAAGGGAGGAGGAAAAAACAAAAATGGAAAAAAGCAAAAAAGCTCCATCACTAAGGGGTTAAAACTTAAAACAATACCAGACCAGCTGAGCAGAGAAATAAATACTTAATCAGTCCACTGAGCTAAGGAATGTGACAATTATATGATGTCTGTTATCTCTTCTTTAAACCTGCACATAGAAGAGGATAGAACAATAACTCTGCAGCGCCACCTATTGAATGGCAGCATTCCTTCAAATTAATTTCAGAATTTTTATGAAGTTTAAAAAAAAATAAAACAATGATTGGGAAGAGAACACCCCTCTTGACCTCCTTCAGACTTTTCATATTCTCCACTTATGCAAAAATCCTGTTCCAAGGTTCATTCGATTCTTGAGGGTATCAAAAATCGCTATAAATTTATACTCCCAAATTCTTCTTTGACGCTGCGATGTGAAGTTGCCCTTCAGTATGATAACTCTCATCTGCTCTATGCTATGTCTGTGACCACAAAAATGTTTTGCCACAGGTAATTCCATCTTTTCCTCTTTAATTGAGTGTTGATGAGATTTCATCCTCGTTTTTAGTTTTTGTCCTGTTTCCCGATAATAAAGTCTCCCAACAGGACATTTACTGCACATGATCAGGTACACAACATCAGACGTGTAACATGTGAATGTCCCCGGGATCTTATAATCCTGCTGTGTATTGGGGTTTTGTATCCTGTCCGTGGTCAGTACATGTGAGCAGGTCTTGCAGCTCCTTACCTTACAGGGATAAGTTCCTTTCTGTGTGTCAGAGATCTCATCACCACCAAACAGGACAAAAACTGAGAGCCAGGATGAGGATCACACTTTGCTCTACCGGCTAACATGGTACCACCCCCCCCCCCCCTTTTTTTTTTCGTTTGATCAGAAAGCACACTCTGTATGATCTGTGACAAATAGCTCACGCTTCCGACAACTCATTCTCTTTTTTTTCACTGCCTCATGATACTCATACACAGATTAATTGTATTTTTGGTAATATATCAACTTTATGACTGTTGCTGACGGCGGACATGGTTGCCATGACGTGGTCTGAGCAAGACCCTTTAATGTTTGTCTTTAAATCTAATATTTCTTGTATGCATGCTTGTCACTGGCACCTCAATGAATATGTAATTAAATGCCCACAGCTGAGTGAGGAATTTAGGGGGCAGTTAAAGCAATCCTTTGAGACTAATGTCGATACGGTCTGCTCTGATGCAATACTTTGGAAAGCCCATAAGGCTGTTTTTAGGGGACATTGTATTGCTCGTAGAGCTAAACTTAAAAAGACATCTCCAAGAATGTAGAGTTGACCACTAGGCTATGACGCCTTGAGACCTCTCTAACTAATTTTTCCTTCCCACTGCACCCTCAAGAAACTGATTGATGTCCGAACCAAACTGAAAGATATTGGTATTGGGAAAGTGGATAAGTTACTGCTTTATAACAATGTTATTATGATAAAGGAAATAACCCTCATACTAACATAGTATGTTAGGCTGAGAAAAGACACATGTCCATCCAGTTCAGCCTGTTACCCCCCTAATGTTGATCTAGAAGAAGGCAAAAACCCCAATGAGGTAGAAGCCAATTTTGCTCATTTTGAGTGAAAAAAAACTCTGGCAATCGGAATAATCTCTGGATCAACAACCCTTCTGAAGTAACCAGCGACTCTAACATGTAATACTGTAACGCTCAAGAAAGGCATCCATGCCCCTCTCAAACTCCTTTATCTAATTTGATACTCTTTTAGCTAACTGATTAAAAGATCAGGCAGAGCAAACCACTCCTTATGCTCTTAGAAAGGATGACGGTACTATAATGTATGATCCAAATACTATTTCCGATCTGTTTTCTGAGTATTATTCTCAACAATACTTATTGTCCGATAATCTGCCTTCTAGCGCGCTGGATAGAGAGGAAATCCTGCGCACCTACCTAACATCTCTGCCCTTAATGAACCTATAACAGATTAAGAAATCATAGTTGTCATTAAAGAGTTACCAGGGAGGAGAGCCCCAGGCCCTAACGGTCTGCCCTATTTATAGTATCAAACTTATGCCTGAATTATTGCCCAGACTACCGCAGTTCTCTGAAAATAAGACCTACCCTAAAATAAGCCCTATCCCAAATTTTCAGGATTGCCAGGGAGCTTCAAATATAAGCCATACCCTGAAAATAATCCCTAGCTGCATTACATAAAAAAATTAAAAAGCAATACATTACCTAGCAGGCTTAGTCTGGGTCTGCTCTCCAGAGCTCCAGTGCACTTGCTTCAGTCTTTGGCCACCCACAGAAGATCACTTTCTGGTTACAGGTTAAAATCCCGCCTCTGATTGGTTCTTGAGCGCTGCTTTGCCAATCAATGCAGAACTCGATGAACCAATGCGATGGCTGTGATTGGTTCATTGAGTGCTGCACTGATTGGCTGAGCAGCGCTAAAGAACCAGTCACAGCCATCGCATTCTGGAGGCGGGATTTATGAATTGGCCAATCAATGCTGTGGCTCGGCCAATTCATAAATCCCACCTCCACAACACGATGGCTGTGATTGGTTCATCGAGTGCTGCATTGTTTGGCTGCATTCCCACGAACGTATATCGGCTCGGTTTTCACGCCGAGCCGATATACGTCCTCCTCATCTGCAGGGGGGGGGGAGGAGGATGGAAGAGCCAGGAGCAGGAACTGAGCTCCCGCCCCCTCTCTGCCTCCTCTCCGCCCCTCTGCACTATTTTCTCACTGTATGTCCGTGTTCCGAATAATTTTGCCATTGAGTGATTGGCAGCACATTCAGATGGGCAGGATATTAGGGCAATCAAACTTAATTGGCCTGTGTTAAAAACCTTTTAGTTGGCTATGGGTCGAATGACTGAGAATTTGACTTGTCTGATTATAGGGTATTACTGGAGATCTACCAATCACCGAGAGATATTTTTCAATCATTGTGCTCATGCTGTGTTCAATATGTTGCCCTGTACAATGTTCTAATCCATCACAATACATGAATTATGGAGTTCACACAGCTGAATTCGCTGAGATGTGTATTACTGCCATGAATTTGCCCTTCCATGTACTGCAGATCCATAAATGGATTTAGCCCTTGTCAATGGGTAAATCTGCGTGTGGATTTCCCAACGTGTTGAGAAGTGAAATATCACTCCTTTTTACTCCACACACGAATTTCAAACCACACCATAGAGATCCCCATGAAAAGCAATAGGATGTGGATTCCACATAGATTACACATCAATGGTGGTGGGTTATGCTGTGGTACTATATCTTACCCTTACTCCCTTACTTTCTCATTTGCAGTTCTACAAGGCTACGTCTACTCATCCTTCCTAAAACCCTACAACCCAATCAGGCAACAGAAGGATTCATCAGACAGTGCTTTCTGTGAAGAAGATTTTGATGACCTAAGTCTGTTTGTCTCCTCTCGGACTTCGCGAGACAGAAACAGTCGAGCTTCACGGGGAAGTGCGGGTGACAGCAGTCCATCCTCCAATGGAGATGATGAAAAACATGAGATTAATGAATCCGATACAGAAAGCTACCAAAACAGCGAGGACTGTCATGTAAATATCTCAATTGTAATGTACAGGGGATGGACAGAAACACGGAAACACCATACAAAATGCATGCTTTAAGTTACCTGAGATTCTAAATCATTTTAATAAGATAAGTAGAGACCGGTTTTAAGTGGAGGTAATATGACACAGATGCTGCGTTTGCTAGAGCAACAAGGTTCCATTGGTCAGGGGTATGAGTCACTCAGCTGCTGTCACCAGTTGACTCACAAAACCTCCCAGAGCAGGGCAAGAGGTGAAGTAAACACAAATTTGGCGGGAAACTCTTAACCAAGCAAGGGTTAAAAGGGCAGCTCAGTGCTAATGATTAAAATCCCATACATTTCATAAGTATTGATATCTTATATTTAGTTGTTTTAGAAGAATATAACCAGTAGAACATCAGATTATATTTTAAATATTAATAATTTTTAACAAATGATTAATAATTCTTACATAAGTTCATATCACTTCTATCTAACAGTATATATATTTTTTGTATTGTTTCTCTAGATTTTCTATGCCGTTTATGCTTTTGAAGCTCGGAGTCTACAGGAACTCACCCTTGAGGAACATCAGAGGGTCAGAATCCTAAAGTTTTGTGACCTAAGTGGAAACAAGGAGTGGTGGCTTGGAGAGGCACGTGGACAAAGAGGTTATGTGCCGGCCAATTACCTTGGGAAGATGACATACGCTTAGAATTGCGTTCTTGTCCGTTAGAGGAAAGTGACATTTTTAGATTTCCTTTTTCAGAAGTGTCCTATATTATCCAATGTGAAGGATCTATCTCCTTTGTGTTAGATATGCAAAGTCCGACAAAATAATGTGACATGAAATGGTAACTGAAGTCAAAGCAAAAACTTGCTGACCGGTTTAACGGATTGTAAGCTCTATAGAGCAAAGATATTTTTGTTTAAAGCACTTACATGTTTAATAACTATGTGCTGTCCGCAATGACTATATAACATGGTGTATGATACTGCACTAATGCAAAGTGTATGAAGTATGATCACATCCAAACATAAACACTAGTTAAATCAGAATATAATAAAAAATACTCTCCCTAAGGACTCATTCACACTGCAGTATTTGGTCAGTAGTTTAGATCAATACTTGTAAGCCAAATCCAGGAATAGAATCTACTGAGAAAAAGTATAACGAAAAGATTTGCATTTCTTCCATATTTTGGATCCACTCTACTCAGACTGATCCAAAATACTGACCAGAATACTACCATGTATGCAGAGGCGTAACTTGAAGCTCCTGGGCCCCGATGCAAAACTTGTAACAGGGCCCCCAACTATAATGCTTTACTCATAGTACTGGGTTCCCTATATGGAGAAGAGAGGCCTTATGGGCCCCTTAGGCTCCTGGGCCCAAGTGCAACCAGATCCCCTGCATCCTCTATAGTTACGCCCCTGCATGTATGTAAATGAGACGTCCAAATCCAAAGGTTGTAGTTCATAATGTCTTTAGCTGTAATCCTCTTGATAATAAATATGTAACTCATATAGGGATAGTTAAAGGGGTCACATATCTTAAAAGGTTCATTTTACAGCAGTGTATGTTTGAGGGGAGGTCAGCATGTAATTCTTAGTTTCTCCAGTGGTGGCACTGTTGTCAAATTGAACAACTACTGCTGAGTTCCTAACAAACAAATAGAGCCTGGTCCAGTGATGCCAATCAACTTTTTGGCAAGTCAGTCAACAAATCAATCTATACGTAATACGGATTATGTACGAATTACTCATAAATTTAGATTAGAGTTACTCAAGTTTAGTATAGTTGACTGAGGTGACCTGATGTAGCTGAAACTGGAAACACTGTTGGGTTCTTCCCAATATGTTCCAGCAGTCAAGGTTCATGAATGAGCCCCAGTATACCTGTGTATGGTATTGCGGCTCACACCCATTCAATTCCTAGCTGTCATCTGGTGACCACCGGACAACCCCTTTTATTATATCACTGTAAATGGCTGTTGATTTGGACTCAAGACTAAAGCCCTCTTCTTTTTGTCCTACCCCGGGTGATGCATCATGAACGGAGTTTTATTAGATCTCTCAGTGTTTGGAGAAGATTGGCTGGCACTAGAGTCATCATTCATACTGCACTGCCCAGTTTAAGGAGCTTTTAAACGGAATGATTATCATTCTATAAATCATTCAATGACGCGAAAGTAAACCATAACCGTTCGGTCTAATTGTGAGCCAACGGCTAACGTCAAACGAGAATCATTTACTTCTCGCTCGTTGTTAATTGTATGCAGGCATGAAAATCATCGTTGGCTTGTTCACTTCCTGTTCCGTTTAAAAATTGATCATTCACTAATCATTCCGTTTAAACAGCGCTCGTTCAGTGTTTCGTATAGCGAATGTGAAAGACTGAACGATTGCCATTGAACGAGTCAACGATGAATCTGCCTATCTAAACAGGCAGCACGAGAGCGAGCGAGCTAACGATGATGTCACTGGCTCGTTCGCTTGTCCGAATTGTCCAGTCTAAAAGCAGTTATTGGCTCAATTGAAGCTTCCTATGCGCCTCGTGTGGTGCAGAATTTTAAGGCAGCAGTATGCAGTCCTAAGCTCTCACTCACGACCTGAAGGTTGCAGGTTCAATCCCCGCAAAAATCAGCTAGCTGGTTCAAGGTTGACTCAGCCTAAAATAAGTACCCAGCTTGCTGGGGGGTAAAGATGACAGGGGGACAGCAATGGCAAACCACTAAGAAAATGTCACATTGTGTTGTTACCCTAGGAGTCTGTCCTTTGCACCAAGGGACTTTACCTTTACCTGAGGGCTCTTTCCCTCGAGCACATATTGGCCGACTGTTTTCATGGGACGCCCGCCCTCTCCCTGCCCCTTGTCCATAGCCATCAATGGGAGGAGGCGGGGCGTACCAGCCCTTAGCTCCGCCACGTCCTGCCCACTCCCATTGCACAAAACGAGCGGGGAGGAACAGAGGTGAGCCTGCAATGGGGAGGGAGAAGAAATGGGCGATGGCCTGGTGAGCATAGCGTATATCACCTGGCTGTGAAAATGGCGGCCGACATGCGCTCATGGGAATAAAGCCTTATGGAGGTATAGGTTGGGAGTATCTGATGAATACCTTTGGTTACTGTGGATATGGATATGTTCACCATACTCTGACTTGAAGCTGTTGGGCCCCGGAGCACAATTGTAATTATACTATATACTACTACAACACTTAACTTACAGTACTGTTCTACTTGTATGGTAAAGAGAGTCCTTATGGGCCCCCTAAAGCTCTAGGGCCCTCAGCACCTATTATAGTTACGCCCTTGCTCTGAAGAACAACGTTGTGTGAACAGAGTATAGACTATCATGAGGCACTACAAAGTGACAGGATAATGGATGCTATTGACAGTTCACTAGGTTAACCCTTCATGGGCATCAAATTATTGATGCGCCACTGTGAAGTACCCCTATCTCATGACGATAAATGGCAGCTAGAACAATAAAGTGACTTCTGTGAGAGGGGAATGAATGTGTGTTTATATAGTTTTTGATGATAGGAGTTTCTACATATAGAAATTTTTTTCGCTCCTGCTTTTTTTCCCCTATTTATGCAAGACTTGACCCGTTTTATTTGATAGACTCCGTTATTCATTCTGACAATTTCTTGTTCAGATGTGTAGCCCGTGATTAACAGCGCAGTCGGAGAAGCAACCGGTCACCATTTATCACTGTTGCTATGGTTTCAGCAGAGGCAAAGGCCAAACAACCTATTGAGCTACACATTAATGACTTGTAAAGCTGTGCTGTGTCGCTGATTTTTGCCCGTGTGGATATAAAATAACTCTTTGGGCAAAGTCATGAAGCTGAAGCAGCTTTCTTCCCAGACTCTTGGCCTTCTAATCGGCCTCCTAACACACTTCTGACTTGCCGTCCTAGTAAGGAGTTTAATAATTAATATACAATGTTTTTAGTGTAGTCATGTGTGAGACAGGAGCAGATGCGTTTGCACTGAGGTTTGCTAACACTTTAGCTGCCAGAATGAAGCGCGCTGTGAAGACTGAAGTACATATGTGCAGCGTGTGGAGGCGCAGACAGTAATCCAAATATTTGGAGGATTTCTGAGGATTGTAATTGTAGAAATGTGAAGTTAAAATTTTGGTAAAATTGGCTCATGTGTAGTCGGCGAATGCAACATCTCGCATGGATTTTACGATTTATTTTGTGATTTAATTTTTTTCTTATTTTACTCTGCTTAGTCTATTAGAAATCTTCCATTCTTATTCGGAAATGATCAACAAAGTGCTGCTGATGGATCCTTTTATTTCTAATATCACTATGTGTCTGTATTTGTTGATTTCCGTAAATTAGACTGTACTCCGAAGAAGGGGCTGGTTCAGGATTTAACGAAATTATAAAATTTGACGGACGAGTCTAAAATACAAAAATAAACCACATAAAGGAAACCTGTTCTTTCTGAACAGCAGCATAAACTAAGTTATGGTACTGTTCGGGGAGGTGATGGGAAACAGGAGGATGTAGATGTCCGATAGTAGTCTACTGGACTGCGTGCACAGAGTCCTCTGAAGGGACAGGTTTTCACACCGCACGCAGACCTACCCACCTCCTTCTCACCTTCCCGAACAACACCATTAGGGCGCCCACCCACTGGCGTTTTTTTTTCCCTGCGAAATTCGCAGCATTTTTTTTCTGCAGGGGTATATGGGACTTGTAATGTTAAAATCGCGATCGCGCAAAATCGCAATTTACCGCGATTCGCGGTAAATTGCGATTTTGCGCGATCGCGATTTTAACATTACAGGTCCCATAGACCCCAGGAGAAAAAAAATGCTGCGAATTTCGCAGGGAAAAAAAACGCCAGTGGGTGGGCGCCCTTACTTTGTCACCTCTGACCAGCACCATACACTGTTCACCTTTAAAGGGCCACTGTACCAAAAACACCTTTTCCCATACCTGTTCCCAACTCCCCTGATTGCCTATCACACTCTGGAAGTCTCCTCTGTATACTGCAGTGCAGTCTCCTGTCTAATGCTTACCAGACACCATCTTTAGAGTGAGATGCTTTACTTTCAGTTTCACATCAATCCCATGATGTATCAGCACAGCATTAAGCAAGGCTATACCACTTTTTTCTTGCTTGAGGGCCAGTTTAATTATCATTGGCTTCTATATGCATTTAAATAACCTACAGACCATTAGTATGCAGTCAGGAGGATGAGCTGTGATCTTCTTTATTACAACTGTGTGACAGGAGCCGGGTGATCATCAGTAACTGTTATAGGAGTCTGTGTCCCACTCTAGGCAATTTATATGTTAGCATCCATGTAAGAGCATCACACAAATTGAGAAACTGACTAGTTTCAGACATCATAGCCCCAAGTAGATCTGCGCTGGTTGGAATTGGGATCACGTGACCATCTGAGAACAAAGAGGCCAGGAGATTTATACAAAGGCATAACTAATCAATGTAACACTAGCTTAATAAATATATATACTGTGGTGATAGCTACATAATGAATAAAAAAAACAAAAAAAAAACAGAGTGGCCCTTTAACCCTTTCCAATCCACTGTCTGACCTGTGAAGACATTATGATTTAAGGCTGTACAGCTCTGATGTTGGAAGACGTCCGTCGGGGTTCTCTTACTGTATATTGCCACCTCTCTGCTGTTGGAGCCTATCCAACGTGCCACTTTATACAGTACTGGCTTTAGCCAGCAGATAGCACCGTTGTATAATGGCAGAAAAAGAGTAAGCCCCCTAGAAAAACCAGAATACAATTTGGATTGGAAAGGGTTAAATTTGTTATCCCACAAATATTTTGTATTTCTGGTAGATCACACAAAACATATTTGAGCAGCAGCAATTTTCTTTAAGGGTCCTATGTGGACACATGCAGTGGACATTCTCAGAAGGACTTAAGAAGACCAGAGGATGCCATGACAAGTACGTAACAGGAATTTCTAGATCCAGAAGCAGTTTTTTTTATTTTAATGAAAAGTTATGTTTTGAATGATCCAAGAGTGTAAATTAATATTTAGTTGTGGGACAGCCCCTTTAATATACATACTTCCTGCTTACAGTCCTGTTCTCCAGTGCTCTTGTTATCTTCAGGTGTAATGGTGTCATCCATAGCGGCAAGATGTTAAATGACAGTGAAAGCAGCTAAATATAACCACACTCACAAGCTGTCACAGCAGTGGGCTGGTTGTAGCAGTCTTGTGTTATACATAATTATAACTAAGATAGTATGGAAATAAAGCTGTAAGATCTGTCAATCAAAAATTAACTGAAAAATAAGCAAAAATGTAATAAAGTTATTTTAAAAAATGTAAGAAATATACAGGGTGTCTCAAAAGTGTGAAAACACCAATATAGAATGAAAACAGTTTGGCAAATGGTGATCCAACTTTGCATACAAACTGCGGGAGAAGGGGAAAACCCATCAGGCCATGTCACCACCATGACGGCCATTTTGAATGACCCCATCCAGGATTCAACCCAAATGTTTCCAGTGGGAAGGTAAGTGTGTGATATATCAAACCGGCAGAGAATTTCACCCAAAGAACAATCATGTGTTTCATTTTAACATAACTTTATTCATTCTCATATTACACAGTGATTTTTCTTCATTACAGGCAATGTGAATGATGGCATTATTTCAAGCAGAACGTATTGAGATCATCTTTATACCAGGTGAACGAATTACAAGTGCCATTGTAGAAGTTTTGAACCAATGCCACCCCACCAGGTGGCCAAATTCTGAGAAACAGGTTCTGTTGCCAATAAACTGATGATGGATAACAAAAACCGCTATGGATGTAGCAACAGCAACCACTGTTCTGGCTTCATTCAGCAAGAGCCCACAATGTAGCACTCATCATCTGTCTCAAGAATGTGGGGTTAGCCATTCCTCCATACCGTGAATTTTGTCTATGCGTAAAAAGCATCCTTATGAATTGCAGATGCTGCAACAACTGATGGAGGATGACCCAGACTATTGGATAGACTTTGCAGAATGGGTGACTTCTGATAAGCCCTGGTTTTCCCTATAAGGTGTTGTTTACGGATAGGCCATATTTGACAAAAAGTTTGGCAACTGCACTTTGAGTAATGGGAGGCCGGTTTGGATGGAGTTGGTTGAAATCTTCTAAGATGACATATGTGCTTCGTTCACCATAAGGATGATCTCAACCTTGATCTGCTTGGGATAACACCATCATTCACATTGCCTGCAATGAAGAAAAATAAAAAGTTATGTTAAAGTGAAGCACATTGTTGTTTTTCTGGTGAAACTCTCTGCCCGTTTGATATATCACACACCTATCTTGATGATGGCATTCAAACGGTTGTCCTATTACCCACATGGTCTCAAAGGTTTCCCCCGCAGCTTGTATGCAAAATTGGATCACAGTTTCCCAAACTGTGTTCATTTTATATTGCTGTTTCCACACTTTTGAGACAAGTAGTATATTAGAGACTTTATATTTGTGAGTTTGTAGCCAGTTAGAGGTATAACTTCACTAATAATAAATCCTCTTTATAAATAATATCCTGCTAGATGGTTGGACAAACAAACTGTATGACAGCAAAATACATGGTTAATGAGATATAATTTGTATATTTGGTCATAAACAAGTAGCTGTAAATGTACAGAAATTTACTAAAGACATGATTTATGTATAGATGCTAATATATAATAAATGTTTATATTTGGATCTCTTTGTATCGGTGTCTATTGTGTACAATTTAGAACAATCTTAATGTCCTGTGAATTGAAGTCCAGATTCGGACTAAAGACAACCAGTCCTGTCTTATTCATCTAAGAAATGACTCCAAGTCTGACCTGAAGTCTCCTTATGGAGATAGGGAAGGATCAGTCATTCATAGGGAAAGACTAGTAATTAGGAAATTATAGTACCAGTGTTTCTGGTGGCACAATGCACCACACAGCTGTGCTACATAGTACATCCATTATGATCCCCACACATCACACACACAGCTCTACTACATGCATTCTGATTTACACACATCACACAGCTGTGGTACATCCATGCTGATTTCCAGACATCACCAGCTCAGCAGATTCCTAGATACTGTGAGCAGCCCCTGGTCATGTGATCCCTGACTCCACCCACAGGTGATCCCATGACCAAGTGGCTGCTGTTGGATTATCCGGTAGTACTTTCTACCAAACTGCGCAACGGCTCCTCCCACAGCAGTGATGTCACCACAGGTCCTTTAGCCCACCGGATCTCTGTGGTGGCAGTGGGTTGGGGTCTTCTGTCGGGACCGCTGAGTTGTGTCTGAGATAATAATGGCTTAGTTGTATTCTCATTTTGTTATTTTTGTCCTCTCCTTTCAAGAGCACTAACTTTGTTGTTCTTCTGTTGGCCAGGCTCTGTGTTTTATATATGTTGTAGAACCTGTGATGATGTCACAAGTGGGCGGAGTGATGATGTCACCAGGGGTGGAGCACGAGAAGCACCCACACACAAACATACATACTCACGGTCAAGTGGTCGTCAGTAGTTTGATTTTTGAACAAGTACTTGGATGAGAATGGAGTAATTAACCAGAGCCAATATGGCTTTGTAACAAACAAGTCATGCCAGACGGATCTAATTTCCTTCTATGACAGAATCACCGACTGGGTTAATCAGGGAAATGCAGTAGATATAGTATATCTTGACTTAAGTAAAGCATTTGACAAAGTATCTCATACCATACCTATTGAAAAAAATGACCAAATATGGGATTGACAAGGCAACTGTTAGGTGGATTCACAACTGGCTGAGTAATCATTCTCAAAGAGTGGCCATAAATGGCTGCACATCCAAGTAGAAGAATGTATCAAGTGGGGTACCACAAGACTCTGTCCTAGGCCAGTGTTGTTCAACATTTTATAAACAATCTGGAGAAGGGAATTGAGGGGAAACTGATCAAATTTGTTGACGACCCAAAGCTAGGAGGGATAGCTAAGACTAGGGAAGGAATATCAACGGAGTGCTGAAGTATTTTTTCTTTCTGATTGCATATTCTTTTCCTTCCTAAACGTCCACGTTTCGAGTTATCTTTTGCTGCTCTCCTTCTTGGATGTTTTGAGACCGTTGATCTGCTATCAATTATATATTAAAGGGGTTGTCCCGCGCCGAAACGGCTTTTTTTTTTCAATAGGCCCCCTGTTCGGCGCGAGACAAACACAAGGGATGGGTTAAAAAAAAAAAAAAGTTTAGTACTTACCCGAATCCCCGCTCTGCGGCGACTTCTTACTTACCTTACCAAGATGGCCGCCGGGATCTTCACCCACGATGCACCGCGGGTCTTCTCCCATGGTGCACCGTGGGCTCTGTGCGGTCCATTGCCGATTCCAGCCTCCTGATTGGCTGGAATCGGCACACGTGACGGGGCGGAGCTACGCGATGATGCGTAGAAGGGGGCGGAGCCAGAACGCCGCTCGTGCCGAGACCCAAGAGAAGGGAGAAGACCCTTCTGCGCAAGCGCGTCTAATCGGGAGATTAGACGCTGAAATTAGACGGCACCATGGAGACAGGGACGCCAGCAACCGAGCAGGTAAGTGAATAACTTCTGTATGGCTTATATTTAATGCACGATGTATATTACAAAGTGCATTAATATGGCCATACAGAAGTGCTTACCCCCACTTGCTTTCTCGGGACAACCCCTTTAATATAAGCAATTGCCGTGGATATATCAACTGACCGGTGCCAAAAGAGGAACGGTACAGTTGCGGTGAATTCTCAATCTAACCAACCTTTTCTATTATATACCATTGGAGCGCCGCTTCTGACCCTTGTATTGTATTATTTAACACTAGGGAAGAGAGAGAGAGAGTATTCCAAAAGATCTAGAAAAGCTTGAACAGTGGGGGGGCGACTAACAGAATGGTATATAACAAGGAGAAATGCAAAGTACTACATCTGGGTAAGAAAAAAGCACATACAGAATAGGAGAAATGGGCTTAGCAGCACATGTGAAAAAGACTTGGGTATACTAATAGATCATAGACTGAACATGAGTCAACAATGTGATGCAGCAGCAAAAAAAAGGCAAACAATTCTGGGATGTATTAAGAGAAGCAAAGAGTCGAGATCACGTGAGGTAATTATCCCCCTCTACTCTTCCTTGGTCAGACCTGATCTGGAATACTGTATCCAGTTCTGAGCACCCCAATTAAAAAACAAAACAAAAAAACACATTGACAAACTGGCCCACGTTCAGAGAAGAGCTACCAGGGTGAGGAACGGCTAAAGCATCTGGGAATGTTAAGCTTGCAAAAAAGAAGTCTGAGAGGAGACTTAATAGCTGTCTCCAAATATCTGCAGGGCTGTCACAGGGCAGAGGGATCAGCTGTATTCCCATTTGTACAAGGAAAGACTAAATCAATGTCTAAAGACTAGAGTTGAGCGAACGTACTCTGCCGAGCTTGATCCTTGTTCGAGTATGAGCATACTCGATGGTGCTCGTTACTCGAACGAGCATCACGCCGTGTCCGACCCCGCCCCAGTTTTTGGCTCCCTCCCGCTGTGACGTGCCTGTTTTTTCCCCTCTGCGACACAGCGCGCACGTCAACGGCAAATTTTTTGGCAGGCAGAGAGAGAGAGACAGACAGACAGACAAACCATAATTTAAAAGAAAAGCTCGGCCCCCGGCGTCCCACATACAAAAATGCTTGAGTCTCCCATTGTAGTCAATGGGGTTCGTTACTCGAGTAGAGCTCTCGAATTTTATGAAAAGCTTGACTCGAATAACGAGGACCCGAGCATTTGGGTGCTCGCTCATCTCTACTAAAGACTAAAATCATATATTCAGACTATTGTTGCATTTCAGGTTAAAATGTCATTTTTAGGTTTTTAACTTATGTCAAAAATAGCTGGAAAAATTAAGTTTTTCTAAAACCTTTGACAGATAGTGTAAATGTAGTATTGTCATAATCCTATTGACCCAGAGAATGAATTGGTTATTAAACTGCATAAAAAAAAACTGAAAAAGGCAGAAACTTAATTTTTCCATAACTCCCTCACGAGAAACAAGTTTTACAATGTATTGTGTCAATCCAAAAGTGGTGGCATTTAAAAACAAAACTTGTCCTGAATAAAGCAAGCCCTCAGACCTTTATGTTGATGGAAGAATAACAAAGAAGAGCTGATGTGGGTGCTATCACCCTTGCAGATCTTTTTTTTTTTTTTTAATAGCAACAAAGAAAAACCCACTAACACACTGGCCTTTTTTCAGTTGGTCAAGGGGACATGTGAATACAATCTGCAATTGTTTCGTAGCTAACAAAATTCACTGCATTACTTAAGGCCCATTTACACGTAACGATTATCGCTCAAAATGCATTCAAACAACCGAAAATGAGCGACTCACTACATTACATGGAAACGCAGGAATCGTGCACTTTTCATTTGAACGACGATTTTAAGGCGAACTTAAAATCCATCATTCAGCTAGTGAGAGACAAAAAATGTATTTGCTTTATCTCTCAGAAGACTGCAGATGGTTATCTCCGCGGGGAGTCGGCACATAACACTGTAAAGTGCTGGCAGCCACTACAAGAACAATGCAGCTGTTTGCACAGCTGGGCGTGTGATAAATCACATGCTGGGTTCTGCAAACAGCTCCTGGAGGCCCTTTGACATGCAAATGCAGATGATAAAGTGTTAATGGCCATTAACACTTTGTGCAAAAAGATCGCTAACTCTTTCAATCTTTTTGTCATTTGAAAGATCTTTGCGTGCAAATGGGCCTTTAGTTAAAATGGACAGCCATAATACGTGTCACTACCTAACAGGTAGACTATTAGATCCAAGTAATCTAGATGTTGGGGCCTAACATACTACCATACATGGTAGACCCGAAGGCCTCTGGCTGACATGACAACGCCATCCCTACCACTGCAATCACATTATATAAGTAGTACACAAAAGAATATGCTAGAAGTGTTTCGACAACAGACATTCATGACTTTTCTGAAGGATGTGACATATAGGATCCCATCTCTGGCACCCCAACTTAACAGGAAACCAGGGATCTTGTGACCCCTATTTTGAAGTTCATCACAGCCACAAATAGACTGAGAGAAGATAGTTTTGCGTTTTTCCTTTTATTGGCAAGGCTGGATCCCCACCTGCCAAGACAAATACATGATGGATATGCCATTATGAAGTCTGGTCAGAACACCCCTTAGTCTGTGACTTGAGAACAATTGATGTAATTCGGTTCTTAAGAACATGAGCTTTGCCAAATAAATGGTTTCTATTAACAATATTGTCAAAACTTGGGCCCCTGATGTCTCCCCAGGCCTGCACACAATATTGTACACATACATTCGCACAGACGCACAGTATTGTACACATACATGCGCACAGACGCACAGTATTGTACACATACATGCGCACAGACGCACAGTATTGTACACATACATGCGCACAGACGCACAGTATTGTACACACACATGCGCACAGACGCACACTATTGTACACATACATGCGCACAGACGCACACTATTGCACACATACATGCGCACAGACGCACACTATTGCACACATACATGCGCACAGACGCAACTATTATACCACATATGCACACAGACGCACACTATTATACATATATACGCACACACGGACACTTCTGCATTTTTATACTTACCTGCATCCAATACATATATACGCACACACATACGTACAGACACACACATTTATACATACATACATACACATATATAAATGTATACACACACTCACAGGTGCACATTATATATAATATATATATATATATATATATATATATATATACATACACACACACACACTATGCATACATATGCACACAGGGACACTTCCGCATTTTTATACTTACCTGCATCCAATGTGGTCCCACTGGCAGGTATACCGGCTGCTCTCTTCTTGGGGCCCTCCTGCATACTTGGGCCCCTGATGTCTCCCCAGGCCTGCAGCCATGAATAGAGTTAGGGCCGGTGAGAGGAGGTCAGCGCTGACCAGGCTCTCACTCTGCAGCTGCTCCTCCTCACTGCAGAGATCATGTTCTCCGCAGTCTTCTTCTCTCCCCCACGGCTGTTGTCAGTGTGCTATCCACACTCCTCTATTACTGTCTGCACTAGACAGAACAAGCCAATAGAAGATCGCCTACTGACAGCAGCAAGGAGGTGAGGGAACTTTGTGCACAGTCTGTGGGCCACACAAAATGTGGCGGGCCGGATTCGGCCCGTGGGCCTTGTGTTTGACACCTGTGGTATAGATGTACACACAATGCATAATTAAGAGCAGTCATAACTTTTTAGACCTTACACAAGAGAATCTGCACTAAGGTGAAGATGTCCTATAAAAATGTTTAACTGAAAGGCCTTGTCCGAGATATTCAAAACGTTGGCATCCACTAGGAAAAGTAACAAATTAGGAAAATACGCTATGCTCATCCATTTAAAGGGAATGGATCATCTATAATTTTTTACTAATTAACAACCAGATAATGTCACACATTCCATTTTTCAAATGTTTTTATTTTCTTTATTTAAAAAAAATTATTCTCTCTATATATGACAAGGCCATTTTGCCTAAACTACAGAGATATGTTTAACAGCAGCCTCATGTGTCATTCAAGCAAGGGACACAATTGATGTCCATGGGAGACTGTTCTAGGCATACCCTGTGACATGGAGAGGTCATTGTGTAAAGAGGGGGGTAGATAAGCTGTGATTATTACCCATTGTGAATGGTGGATCCTCTTATCTACATATAGGAGTTATACCCTTCTTTGTAATCCTGCCTGAGGATAATGACATGACTGCTGAAAAGTTATCTCTACAGAACAGGAAGTGTCTGAATATTATTAGGCTCTGTGGTTGGTTGGAAAAGGACAGGATTTTTAAATAATACAAATTAAAAAAAAAAAAAAAAAAAGGATTTTTTTATGACACATTCTGTTTAATCAGTCACCACTTACAGCGCTGCCACTCTGATCATCCCCAACTGGCTGCAGTGGTCCTGTGTCCTATCCCACTAAGTCCAATGACTGGCTGCGGCAGTGACCTGGGGTATATGGGCATCTCGTTGCAGTAGCTAAATAAACAAAACTAACTGATTTAATGGTTGGATATAGTGTTGTTCTTATTTTAACACAACTCCTGGAACACACTCTGGAATGTGGGCATACAATGGCAGTCATGGAGCATCACCTCCGAAATGGCTAACAGAGCAGCCAAGCTGGTCTGTACCTCTCTGCCGGCTATTGTGGAACAAGGCCAGAGAGACAGTGCGATTTCCTTGACCCTGTACCATTGTATGCGGACAGGGAAGCAAGTCGGTTTCCCAAAATTTGGGAAAAAAATAACGAACTAAGGGTCCTTCTACGCAGGTAGATAATTTGCCTGTGCTAATGGCCACTGACCAACAATGAGCATGTCATTCCCTCCATGTACAAAGGCAGATTGTCTGCTCTATGGAGACGATCCATCGTTCACCTCCATACAAGCATTAGTTGCACATCTTCCCATTTACACTGGGAACGATTTCCATTCAGTTGTT